>NC_091979.1:85611579-85846579 GCF_044704955.1 Pristiophorus japonicus | reverse complement strand
CACCCTCTCTCCCTCCCTCCCTCTCCACCCTCTCTCCCTCCCTCTCCACCCTCTCCTCCCTCCCTCTCCACCCTCTCTCCCTCCCTCCCTCTCCACCCTCTCCCCTCCCTCTCCTCTCCACCTCTCTCCTCCCTCCCTCTCCACCCTCTCCTCCCTCCTCCCTCTCCACCCTCTCTCCCCCCTCCCTCTCCACCCCTCTCCCTCCCTCCTCTCCACCCTCTCTCCCTCCCTCTCCACCCTCTCTCCCCCCTCTCCTCCCTCCCCTCTCCACCCTCTCTCCCTCCCTCTCCACCCTCTCTCCCTCCCTCTCCACCCCCTCTCCCACCCTCTCCCTCCCTCTCCCCCTCTCTCCCTCCCTCTCCACCCTCTCTCCCTCCCTCTCCACCCTCTCCTCCCTCCCTCTCCACCCTCTCCTCCCTCCCTCTCCACCCTCTCTCCCTCCCTCTCCACCCTCTCTCCCTCCCTCTCCACCCTCTCTCCCCCCTCTCCACCCTCTCTCCCTCCCTCTCCACCCTCTCCTCCCTCCCTCTCCACCCTCTCTCCCTCCCTCTCCACCCTCTCCTCCCTCCCTCTCCACCCTCTCCTCCCTCCCTCTCCACCCTCTCTCCCTCCCTCTCCACCCTCTCTCCCACCCTCTCCACCCTCTCTCCCTCCCTCTCCACCCTCTCTCCCTCCCTCTCCACCCTCTCTCCCTCCCTCTCCACCCTCTCTCCCTCCCTCTCCACCCTCTCTCCCTCCCTCTCCACCCCCTCTCCCTCCCTCTCCACCCTCTCCACCCTCTCTCCCTCCCTCTCCACCCTCTCTCCCTCCCTCTCCACCCTCTCCTCCCTCCCTCTCCACCCTCTCCTCCCTCCCTCTCCACCCTCTCTCCCTCCCTCTCCACCCTCTCTCCCTCCCTCTCCACCCTCTCTCCCACCCTCTCCACCCTCTCTCCCTCCCTCTCCACCCTCTCCTCCCTCCCTCTCCACCCTCTCTCCCTCCCTCTCCACCCTCTCCTCCCTCCCTCTCCACCCTCTCCTCCCTCCCTCTCCACCCTCTCTCCCTCCCTCTCCACCCTCTCTCCCACCCTCTCCACCCTCTCTCCCTCCCTCTCCACCCTCTCTCCCTCCCTCTCCACCCTCTCTTTTTCTCTCTCTCTCCCTATTTCTCTCTCTCTCTCTCTCTCTCTCTCAAGTCAATAGTACACTTATTTACATGGTGAGACGATTTGGGGCTTTCCTCTCCCTAGTTGATCGTCTCGATACAAACACAGGTGCAGGTGAGTTGGTTGGGCCTTCGCTGGGCAGTTGTGCAGCTGACGTTGCTGGGCTGCTGGGGATGAGTTCAGCTTTGTGTTCAACCGTGATGTCGGTTGTCACTTGTGTGTGTATCGGAGGGTCGAAGTTGGTGGTGTCCTCTTCAGGTTGCCTGTGAAGCACAGTTTGGTTTGGTCCAAATGCTTTCTGCAATTTAGTCCATTTGCATGTTTCACCTCAAACACCCTATTCCCTTCTTTAGCTACGACAGTGCCAGCAAGCCATTTGGGACCATGTCCATAGTTGAGTACAAATACAGGGTCATTGACTTCAATATCGCGTGACAAATTTGCGCGATCATGGTACATGCTTTGTTGATGCCGCCTGCCCTCGACATGATCATGGAGATCAGGGTGGACGAGAGAGAGCCTTGTTTTGAGTGCACTTTTCATGAGCAGTTCGGCAGGAGGAACCCTGGTGAGCGAGTGGGGTCTTGTGCAGTAGCTGAGCAGGACTCTAGACAGGTGGGTCTGCAAGGAGCCTTCCGACACGCGTTTCAAGCTTTGCTTGATGGTTTGGACTGCCCGCTCCGCTTGGTCGTTGGGTGCGGGCTTAAATGGAGCAGACCTGACTTGCTTGATGCCATTGCGGGTCATGAATTCATTGAATTCCGAGCTGGTGAAACACAGACCATTGTTACTGACCAGAATGTCGGGCAAGCCATGGGTGGCGAATATGGTCCTGAGGCTTTCAATGGTGGCGCTGGACGTACTGGATGCCATTATTACACATTCGATCCACTTAGAGTAGGCGTCCACTACAACAAAGAAAATTATTCCTAGAAAGAGGCCCGCATAATCTACGTGAATCCTGGACCATGGTTTTGAGGGCCAAGACCACAGACTAAGTGGAACTTCCCTGGGGGCATTGCTCAATTGTGAGCAAGTGTTAACCTGGCGCACGCACAACTCCAACTCCAAGTCCAACTCAATGCCGAGCCATCAGATGTGGGACCTGGCGATAGCCGTCATCATGACTATGCCTGGGTGGGCACTGTGTAGGTCGCGTATGAAGGTTGCCCTGCCTTTTTTTGGCAGGATGACGCGGTTGCCCCATAAGAGGCAATCTGATTGGATGGACATTTCGTCTTTACGACGGTGAAACGGCTTTATCTCGTCTTGCATTTTCTTGGGACCGCTGACCAGCCCCCATTGAGGACGCAACTTTTAACAAGAGATAACACGGGGTCCTGGTTGGTCCAGGTCTTGATCTGGCGGGCCATTACGGGTGACCCTTCGCTTTCGAAGACGTCCGTGACCAGGCACAGGTCTGCGGGCTGCGCCAGTTCCACGCCGGTGGTGGGCAACGGTAGCCGGCTGAGGGCATCGGCGCAATTCTCAGTGCCTGGCCTGTGGTGGATCACATAGTCGTAGGCCGACAGTGTTCATGCCTATCTTTGGATACGCAACGAAGCATTGGTGTTTATGCCTTTGCTTTCCGAAACCAATGAGATTAGGTGCTTGTGGTCGGTTTCTAACTCGGACCTGAGTCCAAACAAATACTGGTGCATTTTTTTTACCCCATAGACACAGGCCAAAGCCTCCTTCTCGACCATACTGTAGGCTCTTTCAGCCTTGGATAGACTTCTAAACGCACATGCAACCGGTTGGATTTTGTCCGCTACATTTGCTTGCTGTGAAACACGCACGACGACGCGTCACATACTAAAACTAGACGTTTACCTGGGTCATACAATACAAGCAACTTGTTCGAACACAGCAAGTTTCTGGCCTTTTTGAAGGTGGCCTCTTGATTTTGACCCCAAACCCAGTCATCTTCCTTGCGTAGCAACTTGTGCAACGGTTCAAGCCTGGAAGAAAGTTACTGAAATAGTTGGAGGCCCTGGAACGAGCGCAGCTCCGTTACGTTTTGTGGTCTGGGTGCATTCTTGATAGAAACATAGAAACTAGGTGCAGGAGTAGGCCATTCGGCCCTTCTAGCCTGCACCGCCATTCAATGAGTTCATGGCTGAACATGCAACTTCAGTACCCCATTGATGGCCTCTGTCTTCGAGTCCGTGGGCCTGATGCCATCTGCTGCAATCTTCCTCCCCAGGAATTCTACCTCTGGTGCCAGAAAGATACACTTGGATCGTTTCAGCCAGAGTCCGACTTTGTTTAGTCGATTTAAAACCTCTTGCAGGTTGTGCAGGTGTTCGGTGGTGTCGCGACCAGTGATTAGAATATCATCCTCAAATACAACGGTGCGTGGAATCGATTTCAACAGACTCTCCATGTTCCTTTGGAAGATGGCTGCAGCCGACCGGGTCCCGAACAGGTACCTGTGATACAAAAACAGTCCCTTGTGTGTGTTAATGCACGTTAATTTTTTCGACGTCTCAGCCAGCTCCTGGGTCATGTAAGCGGAGGTTAGATGCAGCTTGGTGAACGCCTTTCCCCCTGCTAATATCGCAAAGAGATCATCGGCTTTGGGTAGCAGGTACTGGTCCTGTAATGAAACTCGGTTGATCGTTAGCTTGTCGTCGCCACAGATTCTGACCGTGCCATCGCTCTTAAGTACCGGATCAATCGGGCTGGCCTACTCGTTGAATTCGACTGGTGATATGATTGCCTCGCGTTGAAGTCTGTCCAATTCGATCTCCACTTTCTCCCTCATCGTGTAAGGGATCGCTCGGGCCTTGTGATGAACAGGCCATGCCTCAGG
Source organism: Pristiophorus japonicus (assembly GCF_044704955.1). Lineage (NCBI taxonomy): Eukaryota > Metazoa > Chordata > Chondrichthyes > Pristiophoridae > Pristiophorus > Pristiophorus japonicus. The sequence continues at coordinate 85,842,620 of NC_091979.1, read as the reverse complement.
AACCAAGTGGATCTGCACTTTGGCGTCTATGAAGTTGCCAATGCATGTTCAAATAGGGATGGGAACTTGCTCAGCACTTGAGCACAGGAAGCATCATCCACTGAAGATAGTGCTTTGACGTCTTCCCAGTTCCACCGAATCTTCCCCATCCAGCTTCTGCCAAGCAGCGTTGGCCCGTCGCCTGGTAGAACCTACAGTGACAATTCGTAAATCTCTCCATCATAGGATACCTTTACTTTTGCACTTCTGATAACTGGGATCAGTTCCTTGGTTTAAGTGCGCAGCTTTGTCTGAATCGGGCTCAGCTTGGGTCTTTGTTCTTTGTTGCCCCACAGCCTCTCAAATGCCTTCTGGCTCATAAGTGACTGACGCGCCCCCGTGTCCAACTCCATGGAAACAGGGATACCATTACTTTTTGGTAGTGAAGGTGTGCACCCCGTGCATTGCTTCCTTGGACTGAGTCACCTCTTCAGCATGTACTTCATGATCCTTGCTGGATCGGAAACCTCCCGCCGACGACTCTGCCACATTTTGAATCGCAGTTCTTCTGCACGTAGAACCATAGAAAATAGATGCAGGAGTAGGCCATTCAGCCCTTCGAGCCTGCACCACCATTCAATATGATCATGGCTGATCATGCAACTTCAGTACCCCATTCCTGCTTTCTCTCCAAACCCCTTGATCCCTTAAGACATAAGGGCCACATCTAACTCCCTTTTGAATATATCGAACGAACAGGCCTCAACAACTTTCTGTGGTATAGAATTCCACAGTTTCAGAGTTCTCTGAGTGAAGATGTTTCTCCTCATCTCGGTCCTAAATGGCTTACCCCTTATCCTTAGGCTGTGTCCCCTGGTTCTGGACTGTCCCAATATCGGGAACATTCTTCCTGCATCTGCGTCCAGTCCCGTCAGAATTTTAAATGTTTCTATGAGATACCCCCTCATTCTTCTAAATTCCAGTGAATATAAGCCGAGTCGATCCAGTCTTTCTTCATATGTCAGTCCTGTCATCCTGGGAATCAGTCTGGTGAATCTTCGCTGCATTCCCTCAATAGCAAGAATGTCCTTCCTCAGATTAGGAGACCGAAACTGCACACAATACTCAAGTTGTGGTCTCACCAAGGCCATGTACAACTGCAGTAACACCTCCCTGCTCCTATACTCAAATCTCCTCGCTATGAAGGCCAGCATGTCATTTACTTTCTTTGTTGCCAGCTGTACCTGCATGCCTACCTTCAATGACTGATGTACCATGACTGCCCGGTCTTGTTGCAGCTCTCCTTTTACTAATCTGTCACCATTCAGGTAATAATCTGCCTTCCTGTTTTTGCCACCAAAGTGGATAACCTCACACTTATCCACGTTATTCTGCATCTGCCATGCATTTGCCCATTCACCTAAGCTGTCCAAGTCCCCCTGCAGCCTCCTAGCATCCTTCTCGCAGCTCGCACTGCCAACCAGCTTAATGGCATCTGCAAACTTGGAGATATTACATTCAATTCCATCGTCTAAATCATTAATGTATCTTGTAAATAGCTGGGGTCCCAGCACTGAACCCTGTGGCACCCCACTAAACACTGCCTGCCATTCTGATAAGGACCCATTTATTCCTACTCTTTGCTTCCTGTCTGCCAACCAATTCTCTATCCACGTTAATATATTACCCCCAATACCATGTGCCTTAATTTTGCACACTTAATCTCTTGTTGGGACCTTGTCAAAAGCCTTTTGAAACTCCAACTACACCACATCCACTGGTTCTCCCTTATTCACCCTACTAGTTAGATTCTCAAAAAACGCGAGAAGATTTGTCAAGCATGATTTCCCTTTCATAAATCTATGCTGACTTGGACTGATCCTGTCGCTGCTTTCCAAATGCGCTGCTATTACAGCTTTAATAATTGTTTCCAGCATTTTCCCCATCACCGATGTCAGGCTAACCGGTCTATAATTCCTTGTTTTCTCTCTCCCTCCTCTTTTAAGAAGTGTGGTTACATTAGCTACCTCCAATCCACAGGAACCAGAGTCAATGGAATGTTGGAAAATGACCACCAATGCATCTATTATTTCTAGGGCCACTTCCTTAAGTACCCTGGGTTGCAGACTATCAGGCCCTGGGGGTTTATCGGCCTTCAGTCCCTTCAATTTCCCGAACATCATTTCCTGACTAAAATAAGGATTTCCCTCAGTTCCCCCTTCTCGCCAGACCCTCAGTCCCCTAGTATTTTCGGGAGGTTATTCATGTCTGTCTTAGTGAAGATAGAACTGAAGTATTTTTAAAATTGGTCTGCCAGTTCCTTCTTCCCCATTATGAATTTACCTGATTCTGACTGCAAGGCACCTACATTAGACTTCACAAATTTTTTTTCTCTTCACATATCTATAGAAGCTTTTGCATTCAGTTTTTATATTCCCGGCAAGCTTCCTCTCATACTCTAATTTCCCCCTCCTAATTACATAGAAACATACATAGAAAATAGGTGCAGGAGTAGGCCATTCAGTCCTTCGAGCCTGCACCGCCATTTAATGAGTTCATGGCTGAACATGCAACTTCAGTACCCCATTCCTGCTTTCTCACCATACCCCTTGATTCCCCTAGTAGTAAGGACTACATCTAACTCCTTTTTGAATTTATTTCGTGAATTGGCCTCAACAACTTTCTGTGGAAGAGAATTCCACAGGTTCACCACTCTCTGGGTGAAGAAGTTGTTTCTCCTCATCTCGGTCCGAAATGGCTTACCCCTTATCCTTAGACTGTGGCCCCTGGTTCTGGACTTCCCCAACATTGGGAACATTCTTCCTGCATCTAAACTGTCTAAACTCGTCAGAATTTTAAACGTTTCTATGAGATCCCCTCTGATTCTTCTGAACTCCAGTGAATACAAGCCCAATTGATCCAGTCTTTCTTGATATGTCAGTCCTGCCATCCCGGGAATCAGTCTGGTGAACCTTCGCTGCACTCCCTCAATAGCAAGAATGTCCTTCAAGTTAGGAGACCAAAACTGTACACAATACTCCAGGTGTGGCCTCACCAAGGCCCTGTACAACTGTACTCAAATCTCCTCGCTATGAAGGCCAACATGCCATTTGCCTTCTTAACCGCCTGCTGTACCTGCATGCCAACCTTCAATGACTGATGTACCATGACACCCAGGTCTCGTTGCACCTCCCCTTTTCCTAATCTGTCACCATTTAGATAATTGTCCGTGTCTTTGGTTTTACAACCAAAGTGGATAACCTCACATTTATCCACATTATACTTCATCTGCCATGCATTTGCCCACTCACCTAACCTATCCCAGTCGCTCTGCAGCCTCATAGCATCCTCCTCGCAGCTCACACTGCCACCCAACTTGGTGTCATCCGCAAATTTGGAGATACTACATTTAATCCCCTCCTCTAAATCATAATGTACAATGTAAACAGCTGGGGCCCCAGCACAGAACCTTGCGGTACCCCATGAGTCACTGCCTACCATTCTGAAAATTACCCATTTACTCCTACTCTTTGCTTCCTGTCTGCCAACCAGTTCTCAATCATGTCAGCACACTACCCCCAATCCCATGCGCTTTAACTTTGCACATTAATCTCTTGTGTGGGACCTTGTCGAAAGCCTTCTGAAAGTCCAAATACATCACATCAACTGGTTCTCCCTTGTCCACTCTACTGGAAACATCCTCTCAAAATTCCAGAAGATTTGTCAAGCATGATTTCCCTTTCACAAATCCATGCTGACTTGGACCTATCATGTCACCTCTTTCCAAATGCGCTGCTATGACATACTTAATAATTGATTCCATCATTTTACCCAGTACCGATGTCAGGCTGACCGGTCTATAATTCCATGTTTTCTCTCCCTCCTTTTTAAAAAGTGGGGTTACATTGGCTACCCTCCACTCCATAGGAACTGATCCAGAGTCTATGGAATATTGGAAAATGACTGTCAATGCATCCGCTATTTCCAAGGCCACCTCCATAAGTACTCTGGGATACAGACCATCAGGCACTGGGGATTTATCGGCTTTCAATCCTATCAATTTCACTAAAACAATTTCCCGACTAATAAGGATTTCCCTCAGTTCCTCCTTACTTGACCTTCTGACCCCTTTTATATCCGGAAGGTTGTTTGTGGTGTCCTTAGTGAATACCGAATCAAAGTACTTGTTCAATTGGTCTGCCATTTCTTTGTTCCCAGTTATGACTTCCCCTGATTCTGACTTCAGGGGACCTACGTTTGTCTTTACTAACCTTTTTTTCTTTATATATCTGTGGAAGCTTTTGCAGTCCATTTTAATGTTCCCTGCAAGCTTCCTCTCGTACTCCATTTTCCCTGCCCTAATCAAACCCTTTGTACTCCTCTGCTGAGTTCTAAATTTCTCCCAGTCCCTGGGTTCGCTGCTATTTCTGGCCAATTTTTATGCCACTTCCTTGGCTTTAATACTATCCCTGATTTCCCTTGATAGCCACAGTTGAGCCACCTTCCCTTTTTTATTTTTACGCCAGCCAGGGATGTACAATTGTTGTAGTTCATCCATGCGGTCTCTAAATGTCTGCCATTGCACATTCACTGTCAACTCCTTAAGTATCATTCGCCAATCTATCCTAGCCAATTCACGCCTCATACCTTCATAGAAACATAGAAACATAGAAACATAGAAAATAGGTGCAGGAGTAGGCCATTCGGCCCTTACAGCCTGCACCGCCATTCAATGAGTTCATGGCTGAACATGCAACTTTAGTACCCCATTCCTGCTTTCTCGCCATACCCCTTGATCCCCCTAGTAGTAAGGACTTCATCTAACTCCTTTTTGAATATATTTAGTGAATTGGCCTGAACAACTTTCTGTGGTAGAGAATTCCACAGGGTCACCACTCTCTGGGTGAAGAAATTCCTCCTCATCTCGGTCCTAAATGGCTTACCCCTTATCCTTAGACTGTGTCCCCTGGTTCTGGACTTCCCCAACATTGGGAACATTCTTCCTGCATCTAACCTGTCTAACCCCGTCAGAATTTTAAAGGTTTCTATGAGGTCCCCTCTCATTCTTCTGAACTCCAGTGAATACAAGCCCAGTTGATCCAATCTTTCTTGACAGGTCAGTCCCGCCATCCCGGGAATCAGTCTGGTGAACCTTCGCTGCACTCCCTCAATAGCAAGAATGTCCTTCCACAGGTTAGGAGACCAAAACTGTACACAATGCTCTAGGTGTGGCCTCACCAAGGCCCTGTACAACTGTAGCAACACCTCCCTGCCCCTGTACTCAAATCCCCTCGCTATGAAGGCCAACATGCCATTTGCTTTCTTAACCGCCTGCTGTACCTGCATGCCAACCTTCAATGACTGATGTACCATGACACCCAGGTCTCGTTGCACCTCCCCTTTTCCTAATCTGTCACCATTCAGATAATAGTCTGTCTCTCAGTTTTTACCACCAAAGTGGATAACCTCACATTTATCCACATTATACTTCATCTGCCATGCATTTGCCCACTCACCTAACCTATCCAAGTCGCTCTGCAGCCTCATAGCATCCTCCTCGCAGCTCACACTACCACCCACTCTTCCTTTTCTCCTTCCTACCTTTTGCTTCTGCTCCCTCTGTCTCCCTGCATAGGTTCCCATCCCCCTGCGATATTAGTTTAACTCCTCCCTAAAAGCACTAGCATATGCTGCCCCTCGGACATTGGTTCCGGTCCTGCCCAGCTGCAGATCATCCGGTTTGTACTGGTCCCACCTTCCCCAGAACCAGTTCCAATGTCCCAGGAATTTGAATCCCTCGCCCTTGCACGAATCCTCAAGCCAGACATTTATCTGAGCTATCCTGCAATTCCTACTCTAACCAGCATGTGGTACTGGTAGCAATCCTGAGATTACTACCTTTTGAGGTCCGATTTTTAATTTAATTCCTAGCGCCCTAAATTCAGCTTGTAGGACCTCATCCTATTTTTTACCGATACCGCTGGTACCTATATGTACCACGACAGCTGGCTGTTCACCCTTCCCCTCCAGAATGTGCTGCAGCTGCTCTGAGATATCTTTGACTCTTGCACCAGGGAGGCAACATACCACTTTGAAGTCTTGTTTGCGGCTGCAGAAATGCCTATCTATTCCCCTTACAATCGAATCCCCTATCTCTATAGCTCTCCCACTCTTTTTCCTGCCCTCCTGTGTAGCAGAGCCATCCTTGGTGCCATAGACTTGGCTGCTGCTGCCTTCCCCTGATAGAAATATAGAAAATAGGTGCAGGAGTAGGACATGCAGCCCTTTGAGCCTGCACCACCATTCACTAAATCATGGCTGATCATTCCCTCAGTACCCCTTTCCTGCTTTCTCTCCATACCCCTTGATCCCTTGAGCCGTAAGGGCCATATCTAACTCCCTCTTGAATATATCCAATGAATTGGCATCAACAATCTCTGCAGTAGGGAATTCCACAGGTTAACAACTCTCTGACTGAAGATGTTTCTCCTCATCTCGGTCCTAAATGGCCTACCCCTTATCCTTAGACTGTGTCCCCTGGTTCTGGACTTCCCAATATCGGGAACATTCTTCCCGCATTTAAACCTGCCCAGTCCTGTCAGAATCTTATGTTTCAATGAGATCCCCTCTCATCCTTCTAAACTCCAGTGAATACAGGCGCAGTCGATTTAGTCTCTCCTCATATGTCAGTCCAGCCATCCCGGAAATCAGTCTGGTGAACCTTTGCTGCACTCCCTCAATAGCAAGAACGTCCTTCCTCAGATTAGGAGACCAAAACTGAACACAATATTCCAGGTGAGGCCTCACCAAAGCTCTATACAGCTGCAGTAAGACCTCCCTGCTCCTATACTCAAATCCCCTAGCTATGAAGGCCAACATGCCATTTGCTGCCTTCACTGCCTACTGTACCTGCATGCCCACTTTCAATGACTGATGAACCATGACACCCAGGTCTCGTTGCACCTCCCCTTTTCCCAATCTGCCACCGTTCAGTTAATATTCTGCCTTTGTGTTTTTGCCACCAAAGTGGATAACCTCACATTTATCCACATTATACTGCATCTGCCATGCATTTGCCCACTCATCTAACATGTTGAAGTCACCCTGCAGCCTCTTAGCATCGTCCTCACAGCTCACACCGCCACCCAGTTTAGTGTCATCTGCAAACTTGGAGATATTACACTCAATTTCTTCATCTAAATCATTAATGTATATTGTAAAGAGCTGGGGTCCCAGCACTGAGCCCTGCAGCACCCCACAAGTCACTGCCTGTATTCTGAAAAGGACTCGTTTATCCTGACTCTCTGCTTCCAGCCTGCCAACCAGTTCTCTATCCACGTCAGTACATTAGCCCCAATGCCATGTGCTTTGATTTTGCACACTAATCTCTTGTGTGGGACCTTGTCAAAAGCCTTTTGAAAGTCCAAATACACCACATCCACAGGTTCTCCCTTGTCCACTCCACTAGTTACATCCTCAAAACATTCCAGAAGATTTGTCAAGCATGATTTCCCTTTCATAAATCCATGCTGACTTGGACCGATCCTGTCACTGCTTTCCAAATGCGCTGCTATTTCATCATTAATAATTGATTCCACCATTTTCCCCACTACTGATGTCAGGCTAACTGGTCTATAGTTATCTGTTTTCTCTCCCTCCTTTTTTAAAAAGTTGAGTTACATTAGCTACCCTCCAGTCCGTAGGAACTGATCCAGAATCAATAGACTGTTGGAAAATGATCACCAATGCATCCACTATTTCTATGGTCACTTCCTTAAGTACTCTGATATGCAGACTATCAGGCCCTGGGGATTTATCGGCCTTCAATCCCATCAATTTCCCTAACACAATTTCCCATCTAATAAGGATAGTTCCTCCATCTCACTAGACCCTCAGTCCCCTAGTACTTCCGTAAGGTTATTTGTGTCTTCCTTCATGAAGACAGAACCAAAGTATTTGTTCAACTGGTCTGCCATTTCTTTGTTCCCCATTATAAATTCACCTGAATCTGATTGCAAGAGACCTACGTTTGTCTTTACTAATCTTTTTCTCTTCACTAATCTTTTTCTCTTCACATATCTATAGAAGCTTTTGCAGTCAGTTTTCCCCTCTTAATTAAACCCTTTGTCCTCCTCTGCTGAATTCTAAATTTCTTCCAATCCTCAGGTTTGCTGATTTTTCTGGCCAATTTATATGCCTCTTCCTTAGATTTAACACTATCCTTAAATTCCATTGTTACCCACGGTTGAGCCACCTTCCCAGTTTTATTTTTACTCCAGACAGGGATATATAATTGTTGAAGTTCATCCATGTGATCTTTAAATGTTTGCCATTGCCTATCTACTGTCAACCCTTTAAGTATCATTTGCCAGTCTATTCTGTCCAATTCACGCCTCATTCCATCGAAGTTACCTTTCGTTAAGTTAGGACCCTAGTCTCTGAATTAACTGTCACTCCATCTTAATAAAAGAATTCTACCATATTATGGTCACTCTTCCCCACGGGGCCTCGCACAACAAGATTGCTAATTAGTCTCTTCTCATTACACATCACCCAGTCTAGGATGGCCAACCCTCTAGTTGGTTCCTCAACATATTGGCCTAGAAAACCATCCCAGGAACACTCCAGGAAATCCTCCTCCACCGCATTGCTACCAGTTTGGTTCGCCCAGTCTTTATGTAGATTAATGTCGCCCATGATAACTGCTTTACCTTTATTATACGCTTCCCTAATTTCTTGTTTGATGCTGTCCCCAACCTCACTACTACTGTTTGGTGGACTGTACACAACTCCCACTAGCGTTTTCTGACCTTTGGTATTCCGCAGCTCCACCCATACAGATTCCACATCATCCAAGCTAATGTCCTTCCGTCCTATTGCTTTAATTTCCTCTTTTAGCAGCAATGCTACCCCACCTCCTTTTCCTTTCTGTCTATCCTTCCTGAATGTTGAATACCCCTGGATGTTGAGTTCCCAGCCTTGGTCATCCTGGAACCATGTCTCCGTAATCCCAATTATATCTTATTCATTAATAGCAGTTAATTCGTTCACCTTATTATGAGTACTCCTCGCATTGAGGCACAGAGCCTTCAGGCTTGTCTTAGAAACATAGAAACATAGAAAATAGGTGCAGGAGTAGGCCATTTGGCCCTTCTAGCCTGCACCGCCATTCAATGAGTTCATGGCTGAACATTCAACTTCAGTACCCCATTCCTGCTTTCTCGCCATACCCCTTGATCCCCCTAGTAGTAAGGACCTCATCTAACTCTTTTTTGAATATATTTAGTGAATTGGCCTCAACAACTTTCTGTGGTAGAGAATTCCACAGGTTCACCACTCTCTGGGTGAAGAAGATGCTCCGCATCTTGGTCCTAAATGGCTTCCCCCTTATCCTTAGACTGTGACCTCTGGTTCTGGACTTCCCCAACATTGGGAACATTCTTCCTGCATCTAACCTGTCTAACCCCGTCAGAATTTTAAATGTTTCTATAGGTCCCCTCTCATTCTTCTGAACTCCAGTGAATACAAGCCCAGTTGATCCAGTCTTTCTTGATAGGTCAGTCCCGCCATCCCGGGAATCAGTCTGGTGAACCTTCGCTGCACTCCCTCAATAGCAAGAATGTCCTTCCTCAAGTTAGGAGACCAAAACTGTACACAATACTCCAGGTGTGGCCTCACCAAGACCCTGTACAACTGTAGCAACACCTCCCTGCCCCTGTACTCAAATCCCCTTGCTATGAAGGCCAACATGCCATTTGCTTTCTTAACCGCCTGCTGCACCTGCATGCCAACCTTCAATGACTGATGTACCACGACACCCAGGTCTCTTTGCACCTCCCCTTTTCCTAATCTGTCACCATTCAGATAATAGTCTGTCTCTCTGTTTTTACCACCAAAGTGAATAACCTCACATTTATCCACATTATACTTCATCTGCCATGCATTTGCCCACTCACCTAACCTATCCAAGTCGCTCTGCAGCCTCACAGCATCCTCCACGCAGCTCACACTGCCACCCAACTTAGTGTCATCCGCAAATTTGGAGATACTACATTTAATCCCCTCATCTAAATCATTAATGTACAGTGTAAACAGCTGGGGCCCCAGCACAGAACCTTGCGGTACCCCACTAGTCACTGCCTGCCATTCTGAAAAGTACCCATTTACTCCTACTCTTTGCTTCCTGTCTGACAACCAGTTCTCAATCCACGTCAGCACACTACCCCCAATCCCATGTGCTTTAACTTTGCACATCAATCTCTTGTGTGGGACCTTGTCGAACGCCTTCTGAAAGTCCAAATATACCACATCAACTGGTTCTCCCTTGTCCACTCTACTGGAAACATCCTCAAAAAATTCCAGAAGATTTGTCAAGCATGATTTCCCTTTCACAAATCCATGCTGACTTGGACCTATCATGTCACCTCTTTCCAAATGCACTGCTATGACATCCTTAATAATTGATTCCATCATTTTACCCACTACCGATGTCAGGTTGACCGGTCTATAATTCCCTGTTTTCTCTCTCCCTCCTTTTTTAAAAAGTGGTGTTACATTGGCTACCCTCCACTCTATAGGAACTGATCCAGAGTCAATGGAATGTTGGAAAATGACTGTCAATGCATCCACTATTTCCAAGGCCACCTCCTTAAGTACTCTGGGATGCAGTCCATCAGGCCCTGGGGATTTATCGGCCTTCAATCCCATCAATTTCCCCAACACAATTTCCCGGCTAATAAGGATTTCCCTCAGTTCCTCCTCCTTACTAGACCCCCCGACCCCTTTTATAACCGGAAGGTTGTTTGTGTCCTCCTTCGTGAATACCGAACCAAAGTACTTGTTCAATTGGTCCGCCATTTCTTTGTTCCCCGTTATGACTTCCCCTGATTCTGACTGCAGGGGACCTACGTTTGTCTTTACTAACCTTTTTCTCTTTACATATCTATAGAAAGTTTTGCAATCCGTCTTAATGTTCCCTGCAAGCTTCTTCTCATACTCCATTTTCCCTGCCCTAATCAAACCCTTTGTCCTCCTCTGCTGAGTTCTAAATTTCTCCCAGTCCCCAGGTTCGCTGCTATTTCTGGCCAATTTGTATGCCACTTCCTTGGCTTTAATACTATCCCTGATTTCCCTTGATAGCCACGGTTGAGCCACCTTCCCTTTTTTATTTTTATGCCAGACAGGAATGTACAATTGTTGTAGTTCATCCATGCGGTCTCTAACACATTTTGCCCTTTTGGAATTTTGCTGTAATGTGGCCCTTTGTGATTTTTGCCTTGGGTTTCTCTGCCCTCTGCTTTTACTTTTCTTTCTATCTTTTGCTTCTGCCCCCATTCTACTTCTCTCTGTCTCCCTGCATAGGTCCCCATCTCCCTTCCATATAAGTTTAACTCCTTCCCAACAGCACTAGCAAACACTCCCTCTCGGACATTGGTTCCGGTCCGGACCAGGTGCAGACCCTCCGGTTTGTACTGGTCCCACTTCCCCCAGAACCGGTTCCAATGTCCCAGGAATTTGAATCCCTCCCTTCTGCACCACTCCTCAAGCCACGTATTCATCTGAGCTATTCTGCGATTCCTACTCTGACTAGCACGTGGCACTGGTAGCAATCCTGAGATTACTACCTTTTGAGGTACTACTTTTTAATTTAACTCCTAGCTCCCTAAATGCTCCTTGTCAGACCTCTTCCCGTTTTTTACCTATATCGTTGGTACCTATATGCACCACTGGCTGTTCACCCTCCCCCTTCAAAATTTCCTGCAGCCGCTCTGAGACATCCTTGACCCTTGCACAGGGAGGCAACATACCATCCTGGAGTCTTGATTGCAGCCGCAGAAACGCCTATCTATTCCCCTTACAATAGAATCCCCTACCGCTATAGCTCTCCCACTCTTTATCCTGCCCTCCTGTGCAGCAGAGCCACCCACGGTGCCATGAATTTGGCTGCTACTGTTCTCCCCTGATGAGTCATCCCCCTCAATAGTACCCAAAGCAGTGTATCTGTTTTGCAGGGGGATGACCACAGGGGTCCCCTGCACTACCTTCCTTCCACTGCTCTTCCTGTTGGTCACCCATTTACTATCTGCCTGTGTACCCTTTCGCTGCGGTGTGGCCAACTCACTCAGCGTGGTATTCACGGCATTCTCGGCATCGTGGATGCTCTAGAGTGAATCCACCCGCAACTCCAGTGCCACAACGCAGTCTGTCAGGAGCTGCAGCCGGATACACTTCCCGCACATGTCGTCATCAGGGACACTGGAAATGTCCCTGACTTCCCACATAGTGCAGGAGGAGCATAACACCTGTCCGAGCTCTCCTGCCATGACTTAACCCTTAAATTAACTTAATTGGCAACAACAATGACAAAGGTTACCTACTGATAGAGGAAAAGAAAAAGAAAAACTACTCACCAATCACTTACACCTTGGCTGTGACGTCACCTTTAGATTTCTTTCTACTTCTTTGTTTACCTTCTGCCCCTGCAGCTGCACGGGCTGGCCTTTTATAGGCCGCCTCACGAACTCCCCACTCGAAGTCCCACTGCCTCTCCAATGTCGGGCCTTTTATAGGCCGCCTCACGAGCTCCCCGCTCGAGCCAGCTCCCGCAACAGTACCCACGGTGGTGTATCTATTTTGGAGGGAGATGACCGCAGGGGACCCCTGCACTACCTTCCTTCCACTGCTCTGCTTGATGGTCACCCATTCCCTATCCGGCTATGTAACCTTTATCTGTGGTGTGGCCAACTCACGAAACGTGCTATTCACGACATCCTCAGCATCGCGGATGCTCCATAGTGAATCCATCTGCAGCTGCAGTGCCGCAATGCAGTTTGTCAGGAGCTGCAGCTGGATACACTTCCTGCACATGTAGTTGTCAGCGACACTGGAAGCGTCCCTGACTTCTCACATCGCACAGGAGGAGCATGACACAGCAGGTCTGGGCTCTCCTGCCATGACTTAACCCTTAAATTAACCTAATTGGTAACAATGCCAAAGGTTTCTTACTGATGAGAAAAGAAAAAGAAAAAGATTAAATACTCACCAATCCACCAGCCAATCACCTACCCGATTGGCTGTCATATCACACTTCGATTTCTGTTTGCTTCTTTGTTTACCTTCTGCCCCTGCACCAGCTGGCTTCTCCCACTTTCTGGGCCCTTTTTATGGGCCTAGGCTGCTCCCGACCTGCCCCACTGCGACCTCTGCTGCTTCTCTCACCTTCTGGGCCCCTTTTATGGGCGTGTCCCCTATCCTACCCCCCTGTGTCATTGTGGGTCCGTTCCCCCCAGTACATCTGTAGAGGGAGGACGACGCGGTGTCGCCTCTCCTGCTGTACCCTGTTCCTGCCAAGCTTCAAAGAACGAGTACCAGGCTTGTCTCCATCTCTCTCTCGGCTTCCTGTGAAGATAGAAAGAAACAACGACCTTTCTGTGAGAGGGTATTACCTCCACAGGCCTGGCTTCATCAAAAACACACTCTGTAAAAACACGAAACTGAGAATGAAACTATATACACCGCAACCTGTCTCTGGGTGACCCCACTAGGTCTCATCGACCCTGGGCCTTTTACGGCTCCTCGGCGTCGTGTAAGGAGGCGACCACGGCATTCTTGGCCATGGGATCCTGCTGCTCCTCCTAACCACCACTGCCACTGGCTCCTCACTGTCCCAAACTATGGGAGGAAGACCCGCGTCCACCATGCTGCTTACAGCGCCTTGGTGCTTCTTTTTGTTTCTCGCTCTTTCCCCCGGGTTAAACAACTTGCTCTGGTTCATATGGAACCACTTCATGTGCTTCGGAAGCTTAACCGCGTACACCATGGGACTGACCTTATCTACGATGCTGTGGGGTCCCATGTTCACAGGCTCAAACATGCTCACCCAAGCGTAATTGCGGACCATGACCTGATCCCCTACCTTCCACTCGTGGGTTCTCCGGGGCTCGAGCAGCAACCGGTGCTGCTTCCCCATGTTGCTGGCAGCTTGCCAATTAATCTGTTCCAAGTGCTCGAACAAATTCTTGACAAACTTGCCTCGGTTTACCTCTCTCACCTGCCCCACTGTGAGAACCGGCGCCAGAACATGGGTGGGTGTGCACATGACCCTACCAGTCATGAGCTCATGCGGGGAATACCCTGTGCTTCTGGAGAGGCTGGCTCGGACCCCCATCTGGACAAACGACAGGACCTCAACCCACTTTTTCGGGAACTGTCCTGTTTCCTTCCGCAGCCTTTCTTTGATGGTCCGATTAAGTCGTTCCACAAACCCCGATGACTGTGGGTTGTGAGCCACATGCCATTTCCTTTCTATCCCTAGCACTTTCAAAGTAGCCTGCATGACCTGCCCTGTGAAGTGGCTCCCCTGATCGGACTCCACGATCTGTGGTGGTCCCCACCTAGAGAACACCTCCCTCACCAAAATTCTTGCCGTCGCCAACGCTGTGGCTGATCGGCAAGGGAAGGCTTCAACCCACTGCGAGAAAACGGCCACTAGGACCAAACAGTACTTGTAACCCCCCTTTGCGGTGGGCAATGGCCCGATGTAATTGACCTGTACCGACTGCCATGGTCCCTCTACCCTTCTCGTGTGTCCCATGGAAACCTTTCTTTTCTGGGGATCGGGGTTGCTCGCTGCGCACACCAGACAGTCTGCGCAAAAATTGCGGACATCCTCCCTCCGTTACGGCCACCACCCTTCCTGTTCTACCCTCTGCCAGGTAGTCTCCAGCCCTGGGTATCCCACTCCTGGGCCCCAGTGGGCTATCTGGAGGAATTCCCTCTGGTGCTGTTCTGGGACCACTCACTGATCTCCCCTGAAAAGCATTCCCTCCTTTAAAGTAATGCCCGCTACCCCGAATGGACCTTCTACCTTTTCTCCCCTAGCCAGCTGCTTGAGGACGGGATCCTGTGCCTGGACTTTCCTCAAGTCCAGGGCCAATGCTACCCCTACACTCTCTTGTGTTCCCCCTTTGTCTCGGATTGCTGCTTCTGGGCTGGACCTGTATGGGTCCCAAAACTCTCCTGTTTTGGCTCCCTCCTTGGCTAACTCATCCGCCTTTTGGTTGCCTTTCCCTCTGGGCTCTTTCTTGGAATGAGCCTTTACTTTATGTATGTAATGGCTTCCCTGGGTTCCCGTGGCCTCTAAGATCATTTGCAACAGTGGTTTGGTTGCTAAGGGCTTCCCATCTGCGGATGTGAATAAGCAACGAGACCAGATGGCCAAGTGTTCAGTGCACGAATTGTATGTAAACATGGAATCCGAGCAGATGGTGTATGGGGTCAGGAACTCGTCGGCGTGGGTAATGACGTACACCACCGCCGATAGTTCGGCGTGCTGAGCGCTCAGGATGCTTGCAATGCCTGCCGTCGGGTCATAAATCCCACACCCTGTGAAACGCTCCCCTGCTACCACCGAACTGGATCTGTCGACATATATTTTGCGACCCATTGGGTGTAACCCGGCCCGAAATCCTCTGCCTACGTCCCATACTCCCTCTACCGAACACTTATGGGCTGTCCCTCCATAAATCATGTTAGCTGCCAGTTTGGGCTCACACAGGCCTTGTGCACTCAGATTCATTTGTTAGAGCAATAAAGTCCAGCGAGCAATGCGAGCACTACTCACTGAGGTCCTTTATCCTCCCATCTACTAACATCTGAGTGGGGGTATGGTGGGTTAGTAGAATGATCTGGGATGACCCCGTGAAGAGCTGGGAGCACTTCATGGCCCACTGCATGGCAAGGAGATGCCTCTCGCAATTGGGGTACCCCCGTTCTACATCTGTGAGCACTCTTGAGGCGTAAGCCATGGATCTCAGTTTGCCGTGCTGCTCCTGGAGCAGCACCGCGCTCAAACTGTCCCCGCTGGCTGCTACTTCTAAAAAGAAGTTCTTCCCACCATTAATCGTCCCTAGTGCGGGTGCCATGTGCAGGTCTCCCTTGAGACGATTGAACGCGGCCGTGCAGTCCTCATCCCACTCCCATCCGACTCCCTTGCAGAGGAGCCGAAGCGCAGGGGCTGCTATGGCGGCATAATCCTTAATAAAATCCCTGCAATACTCACTGAGCCCCAGGAAGGATCTCACCCCCATCATGGTCGTGGTGGCTGGTAACTCCTGTACCGCCTTCCGTTTGGCCTCATCTATAGCCCTTTCCCCAGCCCTCATGGTCAGCCCGAGGAATTTGACCACCCTCTGACCGATTTGAGCTTTCTTGGGATTGACCTTGAACCTGGTGTCCTTCAGCAGCTCGGCCAGCAGCGGACCATGCTCCTCCCCCTCGTCTGAGAACAGAAGCAAATCGTCCTCATGCTGCACCAACTGCTGGGGCCTGCTGAAACCCTTTAAACTGTTGGCCATACACTGGTAAAAAATGGAGGGGCTGTTGTGGAAACCCTGGGGAAGGCACGTCCAGGTATATTGTTGCCCTTTAAATGTGAAGACGAACTTGTACTGGTCCTCTCTTTTGAGCGGAATTGACCAGAACCCGTTCGATATATTTAGTGCCAATTCACTAAATATATTCAAAAAGGAGTTAGATGTAGTCCTTACTACTAGGTGATCAAGGGGTATGGCGAGAAAGCAGGAATGGGGTACTGAAGTTGCATGTTCAGCCATGAGCGCAGGCTCGAAGGGTCAAATGGCCTACTCCTGCACCTATTTTCTATGTTTCTATATATCCAGCACTGTGAATGTGGTCGCGGATGGTGGAATGCTCCCTATCAGGTCAGCTACAGCCGCGATAGTGGGCGCGCCAGCTGGGATTTTCTTGTTGAGCATCCGATAGTCCACGGTGGCCCTCCACGACTGGTCTGGTTTCCGAAGCGGCCAAAGTGGAGAGTTCATGTGTGTGGCTATGGGCCTCAACACTTCCTGGGCTACCAGGGATCCCAGCGCCGTCTCTAAGTCAGCTTCTGCCTCCCTGGTGAAATTATACTGTTTCTGCGGTCGGGACATGGGGTCTCCTTGTACCCTGACTTCTACCCCCGTCACCCGACCGCAGTCGTGTTTGTGTGTGGTGAACGATGCGAGATTGTCCCGCACGTAAGCCTAGTACTTGGCCGGGGTATTATTGACCAATTGCTGTAGATCGTAACTATCCTTCGGCTTCATTGCATACTGTGCCTTTCCCCTCCCCCTTCCTTGGGATCACTACAACTTCTTCCTCCTTATCGGAACCCACTGCTCCTCAAAGGCAGTGATTCCTTAAATCCACAATGATTCTGTGGGCTAACATAAAGTCGGCCCCTAGGACTCCTGACCCCAGCTGCTCCCATTTCAGCAGGACGCACTTCCATTTTGCGTGGAGTAATCCTAAATTGATGGCTATCGGCCTGGAGAGCGACCCCACCTGTTCATTCCCTGTGAAACCCACCAGACTTTGTGGAACCTTGCTAGACAAAGGTGAGGTAGTTGGATCATTTGCGTGAATCACCGAGCTGGAAACCCTGGTGTCCAACAAATACTTCCCCACTATCTTCCCCACCCCCATCCTCACGCATGGTCTACTCCACTCATCGTACATGAGCGAACACATGTACTCAGGCTGAGTGCGTGCTAGTCAGGGTGGTGGGATTACCAGAGCGGTCGGGATTTCCCTGCTCACGGCAGCATCTACCCTTCCCTACTCTGGCACAAAAGCTATCTGAAGGGCGGCCATCAGAACATCAAATTGTTCCGGGGTCGGTCCTTTTCCGCGACAGGTTTTGTCTTAGGCACTGTGCCTTGCCACCTCCTCGGGGCCGAGCAGTCTCTCTTCCAGTGTTCCGTCTTCCCACACCTGAATCACATCCTAACCCTCTCTGAGCTACCTCCTTCCAGGCGCCATTCCTTTTTACTATCCTCGCTGGCCTTTAACTCGTGAACCTTCCCTTTAACTGGTTTGACCTCCTCCTCCATGCTGGCCTTAAATGCCAGACCCATGTGACGGAGCACATCGGCCTCCGTGTTCTGGAGATTCTCAGGGTCAAACCATTCTCGGACTTTACCCTAATCCTGGGCCAACTCTTTGACACTAGGATCCTGAGCCAATGGTTCCTTGGCTCCCCTTGCAACTGCGCTCAGTCCAGCACTCCATTACAGGCTTTATTATAGACCGGCCAGGGCCAATCTGCAAAAGCCTGAGGTGCTTCCCCAGCCAGTTGCAGCGTTCTCTCTACCCTGGAGAATGGACTACCTTAGGTGTAATCCATGGCTCTTAGGATTTCCTCCTGTAAGCCCTCTATGGTTTCCTGCCCCCTCTTGCTTTCGGCAGATAGGGCCTGATATATCTTCCCCCTCCAGGGAAAATATCAGCTTGTGTACCTCTGCTTCGTTGCACCCATTAATCCCTCCCACCTGTTCCACCTCCGTGAACTGGACCGATGGGTCTCCTTCGTTGGTAAGCTTAGGCACCCCCGAAATCATATTTTGCAGCTGTGGGGTTGTGAATGGGACCACAAAATAGCTTTGCAACGCACCCTGACCTTGGCCGTCTATGGGCGCATCGTATTCCTGCTGCCGTATGGGATGCATGTGTCCCTTTGGCACTTCAAGCAGTAGTCGGACGTCCCTACCATGCCCCCAATCCTCGCTATCTTCTCCCTCTTCCCAGTCCACCCGAGCTTCCCCCACGGCCATCAAACAAACCATGCCTATGGCTTTGGCAAGAGCTCGAGTCAAGCTTTAGATTTTTTTTTGGCAGGGCCTGTGATTCCCACTCTCAAACCCCCTACTACTAGCTACCGTGTAAGCTGTCTTAATATCCTTCAGTTGCCCCTCCAGCCTGTTTACTTTTACAGCTAAACGAGCGGTCTCCTCCTGTGCAACCTGATCCTTGAACTTGTCCAATAAATCCTTGGGGGTTTGATGCTTCCAGACCTTACAGTACCTTATCTATGGCCTTTTGAAAATCTGGATAAGTTATATCACCTGCATTATCATTGTCTACACTCTCTGTTACCTCTTCAAAAAATTCAATGAGTTTGGTTAAGCAAAACTTTCCCTTTTAAAAGACTATTCATTATATTTTTGATTTCTAGATGTTCTTCTCATTTCTCCTTTAGTAAGGATACTGTTATTTTTCCTACCACTGATGTGAAGCCGACTGGTCTATAATTCCCTGGAAATGTTCTATCCCCCTTCTTAAATGTAGTTAATTGTCCAGGAATTGCGGTTGGAGGCTTCCTGTGGACGGATGCCTCCGACCTGAAAAATTTCTACGAATGTACCTGGTGGACCAGGAGATTCAGGGATTTTTGGTCTTGGGCCTCTACGCGAAGGTCTGCATAGGGGTCCACGTATTCCAGAGACTTAGACACTTCATACACGTCCCTGAGATCATGTGGGCTGGCCCAACCAAATCAAATAGGGGTATTCCCATTCATTAACCTCAGTGGTGGGAAAATTGTTGGAAAAAATTGTGAAAAGCAGGATAAATCTACATTTAGAAAGGCAAGGATTAATTGGGGACAGGCAGTAAGGATTTGTTAAGGGAAGATCATGTTTGACTAACCTGATTGAATTTTTTGATTAGGGTATTGCATATGATGATGTGTATATGGACTTTAGCAAAGCTTTTGATAAGATCCCACTTGGTAGACTGGTCACGAAGGTTAAAGCCCATGGGATCCAGGGCAAAGTAGCAAGTTGGATCAAAAATTGGCTTACAGGTCAGAAACATAGAAACATAGAAAATAGGTGCAGGAGTAGGCCATTTGGCCCTTCAAGTCTGCACCACTATTCAATGAGTTCATGGCTGAACATGCAACTTCAGTACCTCATTCCTGCTTTCTCACCATACCCATTGATCCCCCTAGTAGTAAGGACTACATCTAACTCCTTTTTGAATATAAGCAAAGAGTAACGGTTGATGGATGTTTTTCTGACTGGAAGGATGTTTCCAGTGGGGTTCCACAGGACTCAGTACTGGGTCCCTTGCTTTTTGTGGTACACATCAATGATCAAGATTTGAATATAGGGAGTATGATTAAGAAGTTTGCAGATGACACTAAAATTGGTTGTGTGGTTGATGATAAAGAGGAAAGTCATGAACTGCAGGAGGATATCAATCTACTGGTCAGGTGGGCAGAGTAGTGGCAAATGGAATTTAATTTGGAGAAGTGTGAGGTAATGCATTTGGGGAGGGCTAATAAGGAAAGGGTATACACATTAAATGGTAGGCCACTTAGAAGTGTAGGCCACTTAGAAGTGTAGATGAACAAGGGGACCTTAGAGTACTTGTCCACAGATCCCTGAAAGTAGCAGGCCAGATGGTTAAGAAGGCATACGGAACGCTTGCCTTTATTGGCCGAGGCATAGAATACAAGAGCAGGGAGGTTATGCTTAAATTGTATAATACTCTGGTTAGGCCACAGCTGGAATACTGCGTGCAGTTCTGGTCGCTCTATCATAGGAGGGACGTGATTGCACTGGAGAGGGTGCAGCGGAGATTTACGAGGATGCTGCCTGGAATTGAGAATCTTAACTATGAGGACAGATTGGATAGGCTGGGTTTGTTCTCATTGGAACAGAGGAGGCTGAGAGGAGATCACATTGAGGTGTATAAAATTTTGAGGGGCCTGGATATAGTGGATAGCAAGGGCCTATTTCCATTGGTGGAGGGGTTAGTTACGAGGGAGCATAGTTTTAAGATGGTTGGTGGAAGGTTCAGAGGGGATTTGAAGGGAAGTTCCTTCACGCAGAGGGTTGTGGGGGTCTGGAACTCATAGTCTGGAAGGGTGATGGATGCAGAAACCCTCACTGCATTCAAAAGGTGCTTGGATAGGCACTTGAAGTGCAGTACCCTGCAGGGTTACGGACCTAGAGCTGGTAATTGGGATTAGACTGGATAACCTCTTGATGGCTGGTGCAGATACGATGGTAAGTACTGTAGGGAATCACATACGGCTCGGGTGATCTCCTGGACTAGTTTTGATAGCCTGATGGTTCGGAAAGGAATTTTCCCGGATTTTTTTTCCCCAATTGGCCTGTTTTTTTTATCTTTTCGTACCTCTCCCAGGCTCTGGTTAGGGAGGAGTGTAGAATGTTGCGGTGCAAGGGGTATTGCAGTTGTGTGGGGCGGACTTGTTGGGCAGGATACTCTTTACATTTCTGCCATTATTCATTGTTCATAGATTTATATGTAACCTTCAGGTCTGCCGACCGAGGGAGTTGTGGCTCTTTGTCAGCCGGCATGGACACGATGGGCCGAAATGGCCTCCTGCGCTGTAGATTTCTGTTTCTATACTTATTCATGAATACGTAATCACCATAAATATGAATGGGAATACCCCCAAAAATACAAAACACTTAAAATTAATTTTTAAAATACATCACCTATTTAAATTGACTCAAATGGAATTTAATTAATTATTTAAACCAAAAATTAAATTTTTTGAAAAATAAATTTACATATTTTAAAGAGTCTAAAAATAAACTTACCTTATTTACAGGATTTTAAATGTTTAAATTATTTTTTAATGTAATGCCTTACGCCTGCTTTCATCAGTCATAAAAATTTCAAGGCAAATACCCAACTCTCCGCCCGCAGAGGCCCTTTACTTCCGGATGTGTGCAATCAGTCAAGCGGTTTAGGCGCATGCACTTCGCATGCCTAAACCTAAAACTTGCAAGGCCCCTACGAGTGCGTATGGACTCCATATGCGCCCATAAGGACTGTGAATTTCGGGCTATTGTGTTAGCTATCCACCAGTCCTCTGGCACTATACCTTTTCCTAATGAATTATTAAATATGTGTCGTAATGCCTCTGCTATCTCTTCCCTAGATTCTTGAAAAATATCAATATTCACTTGATATACATATTAATGACCTGGACTTTGGTGTAGGAGGCATCATTTTTAAAGCTTGCAAATGTAGTAAACAATTTGCGGAGGATAATAGCGGAATCCAGGAATACATAGGCTGGTGACATGGGTAAACACAATGGCCCCGAATTTACAGTCCTGATGGAAAAATTGTAGCATTTGCCATCATTTCGCCTTTGAAACTGACCGCAACTTCAGGATTTAGTGTATTCGCTGGCTGTAGCAGAAATCCTAAAGTTGCGGTCTGTGATTCACTGCTCCTCCACAGGGTGCACTGTGTCCACCCCACCTCCACCGCCCCCCGCCCCCCCCCCCCCACCTCCCACAGAGCCGGCAATCGGTGGAATCTCTTAACTGATGGATACTGAGGAAAGTTCAGCTCTTCCGAAGCAATTACGCGGTTAAGTACCCCATTTAAAGTTACACCCAATAGGATTAGGTGTAACCTTGGTTTTAACTGCATAACAAAGGTTATGGCCCTGAAAAACACATTTTAATTTTGTGTAATGTCAAATTTATACATTTTAATAAAAGTTAAAAATTTTAAGAAACTTTGCAAAAAATTTATTTTTTTAAAGTTTGTTCACTTTATCTCAGATTTGCCTTTTCCTCCATGTGAGAGCCCGAATCTTTGTTTTGCTCTCTCTAACAGTTATTAAGTGTTAGAATTTTAAGAGCTTGCCCTCTTCCTGGTTTGCTGTCTGAGAATTCTGCGTTTTGATTGGCTGCTATTCGCTGGGAATCCCCATTAACTTCCCCATTAATTTGAATTAAGTGTCAGAAAACCTGAACTACTCGAAACAGAGATCGCAAGATCTTTGTGCAAAGCTTACTCTGGGATCAGTGGCAAATACCTATGCTTCGCCGTTGACTGCAAATTCTGGACCATAGCAGATTCAATTTAATGTAGAGAAGTGTGAATTGTGTCATTTTAGGAGAATGAGGAGCAATGTAAACTAAATGGTACAATTATAAATGCAGTGCCGGAACAGAGTAACCAAGCATTAACAGACACACATCTTTGAAGATTACAGGACAAGTTGGTAAGGCTAGTTAAACAAAACAAAGGGATCCTTGACTTTAAGAATAGTATTAAAAAAGCAACAAATTCTGCCAAACCTTTATAAATCACTGGTTCAGCCTCAGCTGGAGTATTGTCCAATTCTGGGCATCACACTTTAGGAAAGATGTCAAGTCCTTGGAGAGAGTGCAGAAGAGATTTACTAGAGTGGTACCAGGGATGAGAGACTTCAGTTATGTGGAAAGACTGAAGAAACTGGGGTTGTTCTCCTTACAGAAGAGAAGGTTAAGAGGAGATCTGATAGAGTTGTTCGAAATCATGAATAATTTTGATAGAGTAAATAAGGAGATACTGTTTCCAATGGCAGATGGGATGGTAACCAGAGGACACAGATTTAATGTGATGGACAAAGAACCAGAGACGACATGAGGAAACATTTTTTTTCCACAGCAATCTGGCACTACCTGACAGGGTGCTGGTAGCAGATTCGATAGTAACTTTCAAAAGGGGATTGGATATATACTTGAAGGGGAAAAAAATTGCAGGGCAATGGGAAAAGAGCAGGTGAGTGGATTAATTGTATAATCTTTCAAAGAGACAATGGGCCAGATGGCTTTCTTCTTTGTAAGATTCTAAGAAAAATCCTGAAGAAAAGCTGCATTTATAACTGTTAACCCATCGAAAAAATATAAAGGAAAGAGAAAGTGCCCCATTACTAAGATTCTGAAGTGCTTGCAGATCTTATTTCTGTTTCCCATGTAATATCAAATAAATGAAAAGGTGCAGTATGATGAAAATGATGCTCTTCTGAATCCCTGAGCAAGGAAAGGCTGCTCGTAATGATAATTGAGGTAATTTTGGGGCAGAAAATCTCAGTTGCGGACTGACTTTAATGGAGTGGAAAATTTTGCAGGAGTGTAATGGGAGGCTGATCCGCAACTGCCAATTTTCTGCCGATGCTCAAAATTAAAATTGCCCAATATTTCTTTAAATAATAGAAAAAAAATCGTGAGCACTTGAGATTGTACAAGAGGGAAAAGTGTTGCCGTATTGATTGAAAATTGTGCCAATTTTATGTTGTACTTAATTTTCTTTAAACCAAAAGTATATGAAAAGTTATATAGAAAAATGCAGACTAATGTAATTAATCATTATTGAATGTCATTACTAAGAGTGCCTAGAAGAAAGATGTATTGTACTTGTCCAAATGCATTATATCAAGTTAGATTTCTTCACAATGCATGTACAATGTGTAGGGACTATTAAAATGTACCATTACTTCAAAGAAAAGTCGGGTCCTTCTCCCCAGTCACCTGGCCAATATGTATCCCTTAACCAATGTCACTAAAAGAGATTATCTGGTCATTATTACATTGCTGTTTGTGGGATCTTGTGCGCAAATTGGCTGCTGCATTTCCTACATTACAACAGTGACTACTCTGCTATAATACTTCATTGGGTGTAAAGCATATCCTGAGATTGTAAAAGGCGCTATATAAATGCAAGTCTTTTTATTATTTAACATGTGGTTGAGGTCTAGTTTAAATTCAAAGTAATTCAACATGTTTCTCAAAATCGATGTTTAATATAAGACCGTGTGAATTTTAAGATTTTGTTTGAATTCACAAAGTGCATTCATAATGCAATTTAATAACATTCTTATTATTCTTTTCAGTACTTTGAGTATACCTCGCTGCATGAAATTCGCCATAACATTCAGAAGGAGTTGTGTATTCATAACATGCAAGGCATTGCTTTTCTTGAGGAATGTGCATATAAAGGTCCAAATAGCTTTGTTTCAGCAGAACAGAAATGGGAAATTCAGGTGATTAACAATTTCTTTGAGATTGGAGTTAATTCCATTTTAGTTAATGTGATATATTTTGAATCTAGCTTTTAAAATTGTTGCAATCGCTATCAAGTTTACTGTTGTAACAAACTTTTTAAATCAATTATAGTTTTATTATTAAAGTGCATGTATTGTCAGGCCAAAAATTGCGGTCGGAGGCTTTCAGCGTGCGAAAATACCTATTGGTCCCGGAGGAAAAAACAGTTGCACTCTGATGCCTAGAGGTGTAGCCCAGCGGAGAGACCCACATATTCCAGGAGCGTATGTGTATCCTGGGATCATGTGGGCATGGACCACCAATCACAATGTATTATTCTCATTCATAGTAATGGGAGCTCTCATTAATATCAATGAGAATACCCCTAAAGTCAAGTAAGTACAAACATAACTTTAAAAAACACTTCACTTTATAAAAAAAAATTACTAGAAATTCCATTAACTTAAATGTTTTAGTGAAAATATTTTTTGAAATTTAAAAAAAATGTTCCTATAGAGTTAATAATCTTGCTTTCATAGACAGGGTTTTAAGTATAAAAATAAGTAATAACATTCACTTTTTCAATCTATTAAAACTCTCACACTGGCAATTACCAGGCGTAAGAGTTTGAAGGACATTTGCTGGGCAAGAGTTGGACAAATAGCCCAAATTTCCGCCCGCGAAGGTCCTTCTCCTGGGGATGCGTGTAATCTGTCAAAAGACACTTTGACAGATCACAAGTGCCAGGTTGAGGCACATGCGCTTCGCACCTAAGAGAAAAAAATGTCCAAACTGCAAACAATTGAAAAAAACCGGCGCAGACATGAGGGAATGCCCCCGATGACGTAAAAGAAAACTGGCCTAGAAAAATCATAACTAAGTCAGTTAAGCCGGCGTAGATCATAGAGGGAAACTTAAAAAAAAAAATAAATCCACCAAAAAAACCGGCACAAATGAATGGGGAAAATTGAGCCCTAAAGAAGTAGTAGCAGGGTATTTAGAAAATCATAATACAGTCAAGCAGAGTCAGCATGGTTTTATGAAAAGTCAATCATGTTTGACAAATTTGCTGGAGTTCTTTGAGGAAGTAATGAGCATGGTGGATAAAGTGGAACCAGTAAATATCATGTATTTGGATTTCCAGAAGGCATTCGATAAGGTGCCACATAAAAGATTACTGCACAAGACAAGAGCTCACTGGGTTGGGGGTAATATATTAGCATGGTAGAGGATTGGCTAACTAGCAGAAAACAGAGTCTGGATAAATGGGTCATTTTCTAGTTGGCAAACAGTGATTAGTGGGGTGTCACAGGGATCAGTGCTGGGGCCTCAACTATTTACAATCTATATTAATGACTTGGATGAAGGGACCAAGTGTAATGTAGCCAAGTTTGTTGCTGATACAAAGATAGATAGAAAAGCAAGTTGTCAGGAAGACGCAAAGATTCTGCAAAGGGATATAGACAGGCAAATTTGCCAGATGGAGTATAATGTGGGAAAATGTGAGATTATCCACTTTGATCGGAAAAATAAAAAAGCAAATTATTAATTAAATGGGGAGAGATTACAAAATGCTGCGGTACAGAGGGATCTGGGGGTCCTTGTACATGAAACATAAAACGTTAGCATGCAGGTACAGCAAGTAATTAGGAAGACAAATAGAACATTGGCCTCTATAGCAAGAAAGTCCTGCTGCAACTATACAGGTTATTGGTGAGGCCACACCTAGAGTATTGTGTACAGTTTTGGTCTCCTTATTTAAGGAGGGCTACACTTGCATTGGAGGCAGTTCAGAGAAGGTTCATGAGGCTGATTCCTGAGATGAAGGGGTTGTCTTATGAAGAAAGGTTGAGCAGATTGGGCCTATATTCATTGGAGTTTAGAAGAATGAGAGGTGATCTTATTGAAACTTATAAGATTTTGAGGAGGGCTTAACATGGTAGATGCAGAGAGGATGTTTCAAATGTTTCTGCTCATAGGTGAATCTAGAACTAGGGGGCATAGTTTCAGAATAAGGGGTTGTCCATTTAAAATGGAAATGAGGAGGAATTTAGAAAATTATAATACAGTCAAGCAGAGTCAGCATGGTTTTATGAACGAGCAATCATGTTTGATAAATTTTCTGGAGTTCTTTGAGGATGTAATGAGCAGGGTGGATCATTGAATATATTTAAGGTGGAGATAGATAGATTTTTGAACAATAATGGAGTTGAAGGTTATGGGGAGTGGGCAGGGAAGTGGAGTTGAGGCCAAGATCAGATCAGCCATGATCTTATTGCATGCTGGAGCAGGCTTGAGGGGCCAAATGGCCTGCTCCAGCTCCTATTTCTTATGTTCGTTTAATAAAAAGTAGTCTTGAGGACATTTCTCCTTGAGGCAGATGCCTCTTTAGCAATTTAAAATTCTAATGTAAGAGTCCTGCTAATGGCTTAGTGCAAAATACAGTAATCTGTCTTGATACTGAATCATACAGAGCAGGAATGTCCCAGTTCAACCCCTGCTGATTTAGCTGATCTCAGCCAAAGCATCAGTTAAGGCATAACAATTGGTTTCCAACGATGAATGATTGAAGAGTGGATGATAGCTAATACACAGGTCAAAACACAACTGAGACATTCAGGAACCAGAAACAAGTAGCAGGTCGGCACTAAGGATGAAAAAAGGAATTGGATCGACAACATATCACCAGCAGCATTAAGAATTAGATGCCTCCAATTGATGCTGTTGTGGCAGTAGTACAATGAATTCAGGATATCAGAAATATGGCTGATCACAGAAAATAATCAATAAAATATACTGAATTATAGAATGTTCAGAGAGGTAGTATAAAGTGGAATGAAGGTGGTATAACCCTATATATAGAGGATACCAGAGAGATTTTTAAAAAAAAAATGATACTAATGGAGATGGAAAGCTACGCAGCAATTACTTGGCCATCTTTAATGTGAAACCAGTACCACTAACACTAAGGGTATGCTACCAATTATCAAGTCAGAATAAGGAGGACAGTTTGCTCTATGAATAGATAATGGGGTATATAAAAGTAAGGTTATTTTAATGAGGGACTTTAATCAGCCAAAATTGGAAATACCCAATTGGTTGAACTCAGGTTGATAAACTTAATTTATCTTGCATTGTGAGCTAGTGCAATAGAAGTATTGAAATCCTTGACTTGGTAAGTGGCCAGGGTATTATATAGGAAATTGAATTCTTGGCATTCATGGGGAATAGCAAGTGCAAAATTACAGTTCAACTCGATCTAAGATTCAGAAATACAGAGGAATAGGTGTTTGATATATAATTTTAGGAAAATCTAGCTTCAAGCAATTGACAAAACTGTAAGAAAACTGGTAGTAGTGTGATGCGGAGAGGCTTTGTTCAACAATGCTTCAGCGTTATGCCTTTTAAAGGTATCCCACTTTCCCTTAAATGGGATACAAGATCCAGATGAGCTAAAAGGATTCACAAATTGCCATTACGGATGGCAATTATCCTTATGCATTAGCGAGAAGAGGGGCCGCATTTGTGAAGTACTAATGATCATTATGATGGAATTGATAGATGTGTGAAGAGCTCAGGTGACAGATTAGAAATGACTTCAAAAAGTGTGACAAAACAGACTTGGAAAACTACAGTCCCATTCGTCTTGTATCAATACCAGAGAGAAAAATGGAATGAATTATTATAAGGAGTAAACTTGAGAACTCTAGAGGTTAGTGTGATCCACATAAGTTCTCCATGAATGTTGATGAAATAGCTGTGGATGAAGTTAACAGATTTAGGGTTAGAAAAATTGACATTCTATAAATCCATTCACTGCAATGGAGCAATCAGTAAATAATAACTTTTATTTATGTAGCACTTTTAACGTAATAAAACGCCCCAAGGTGCTTCACACCAGTGCTACAAGACAAAACAGAAAAATTTGACACCGAGCCACAAAACAAGAAATTAAGGCAAATGACAAAAAGCTTGGTTAAAGAGGTAGGTTTTAAGGAGCGTCTTAAAGGAGGAAAGAGAGGTGGAGAGGTTTAGGGAGGGAGTTCCAGAGCTCAGGGCCCAAACAGCTGACTGCATGGCCACTGATGGTTGAGCAGTTATAATGAGGGATGTTCAAGAGCGCAGAATTTGAGGAGCGCAGACATCCTGTGGGGTTGTGAAGCTGAAAAAGATTAGAGATGGGAAGGGATAAGGCCATGGAGTGATTGTAAATAAAGAAGAGAATTTTGAAATCGAGCCAATGTAGATCAGAAAGCACGGGTGATCGTGACTTGGTGTGAGTTACATAAAACATAAGAACATAAGAAATAGGAACAGGAGTAGGCCATACAGTCCCTCGAGCCTGCTCCGCCATTCAATAAGATCATGGCTGATCTGATCATGGACTCAGCTCCACTTCCCCGCCGGCTCCCCATAACCCCTTATCCCCTTATCGTTTCAGAAACTGTCTATTTCTGTCTTAAATTTATACAATGTCCCAGCTTCCACAGCTCTCTAAGGTAGAGAATTCCACAGATTTGCAACCCTCTGAGAAAAAATTTCTCCTCATCTCTGTTTTAAATTGGCGGCCCCTTATTCTAAGATCATGCCCTCTAGTTCTAGTCTCCCCTAAGAGTGAAGACATCCTCACTGCATCCCCACCTTGTCAAGCCCCCTCATAATCTTATATGTTTAATCTTAAAGCAAGTATATCCTTTCGTAAATGTGGAAACCAAAACTGCACGCAGTATTCCAGGTGTGGCCTCAACAATATCCTGTACAACTGTAGTAAAACTTCCCTGCTTTTATACTCCATCCCCTTTGCAATAAAGGCCAAGATTCCATTGGCCTTTCTGATCACTTGCTGTACCTGCATACTAACCTTTTGTGTTTTATGCACAAGTACCCCCAGGTTCCGCTGTACTGCAGCACTTTGCAATCTTTCTCCATTTAAATAATAACTTGCTCTTTGATTTCTTTCTGCCAAAGTGCATTACCTCACACCATCCACCCCTGTTCGTTACATCCTCAAAGAACTCCAGCAAATTTGTCAAACATGACTTTCCCCTTCATAAATCCATGCTGATTCTGCCTGACCGAATTTTGCTTTTCCAAATGTCCTGCTACTGCTTCTTTAATAATGGACTCCAACATTTTCCCAACCACAGATGTTAGGCTAACTGGCCTATAGTTCACTATTTCTTGTCTGCCTCCTTTTTTAATAGGGGTGTTTATATTTGCAGTTTTCCAATCTGCTGGTACCTTCCCAGAATCCAGGGAATTTTGGTAAATTACAACCAATGCATCCACGATCCCTGCTGCTACTTCTCTTAAGACCCTAAGATGCAAGCCATCAGGTCCAGGGGATTTATCTGCCTTTAGTCCCATTATCTTACTGAGTACCATGTCCTTAGTGATTGTGATTGTGTTAAAGTCCTCCCCCCACCCTCTTGACTATCCACTGTTGGAATATTGTTCGTGTCCTGTACCATAAAGACTGATACAAAATATTTGTTCAGGGCTGCTGAGTTTTGGATGACCAAGTTTACGTAGTGTAGAATGTGGGAGGCAAGCCAGGAGTGAGTTGGAGTAGTCAAGTCTTGAGGTAATAATAACATCAGCAAAGATGAGGGCTGTACCAGGGGGAATAGCCAGCGTGGGAGAGTGTAATCTTTTTATTAGGGACTAGGGCATCAAAGGTCGTGCTGAGGGTGCAGATGAGCAGATTGGTGGCTGCAGAAATGTCATTGAAAAGAGGGCCAAAGGTTGGACAGTTTTGCGTTGATAAGTGCAGTTTTAAGAGAGTTTGGAGAGAGTTTTTTCCAGGTGCGGATGCAGAAGGAAATGGGTTTGGATTGGGAACTGAATTTAAAGGCAATTGAATGCTGAATGTTGTAGCTAAATCAAGGATGTAGTAATCATAGAATCAGAGAATGATACAGCACAGAAAGAGACCATTTGGCTCATCATGCTTATACCAGCTCTTCGAAAGAATTATCCAATTAGTCCCTGCTCTTTGCTCATAGCCCTGCAAATTTTCCCACTTCAAGTATTTATCCAGTTCTCTCTCTTGAAAGTTATTATTGAATCTGCTTCCACCATCCTTTCAGGCAGTGCTTTC
Organism: Pristiophorus japonicus; assembly: GCF_044704955.1. Taxonomy (NCBI): domain Eukaryota; kingdom Metazoa; phylum Chordata; class Chondrichthyes; family Pristiophoridae; genus Pristiophorus; species Pristiophorus japonicus. Next base: position 85,811,894 of record NC_091979.1, on the reverse strand, counting down.
CAGATCATAACTTTCTGTGTAAAAATATTTTCATGTCCCCTCTGGTTGTTGTATCAATTGCCTTAAATCAGTGTCCTCTGGTTACTGACCATTCTGCCACTGGAAACAGTTTCTCCTTATTTATCAAAACCCTTCATGATTTTGAACACTTATATCAAATCTTCCCATAACTTCTCTCTTCTGAGGAGAACAACCCCAGTTTCTCTAGTCTCTGTATGTAACTGATGTCCCTCATCCCTGGTAGCATTCTGGTAAATCTCCATTGCACCCTCTCCAAGGCCTTGACTTTCGTCCTATAGTACGTTACCCAGAATTAGCCACAATACTCTAGCTGAAACCTAACCAGTGTTTTATAAAGGTTTAGCATAACTTCATGCTTTTTTACTTTATGCCTCTTATTTATAAAGCCAAAGACCCCTATGCCTTTTTAACATAAAGATATCTGCTGGCACCTTCAAAGACATACACCCCAGGTGTCTCTGTGCCTGCAGGGGAAATTATATTCAAAATAAGTGTTCTGGCTCGAATATATCTTGAGTATTGTGTCCAGTTCGGTCCACTGCGACACATGGGAGACCTTCAAGCCCTGGAGATAGTGCAGACAAGAGCTGTGAGACTGTTTCCTAGTCTCAGGACTATGAAGAAAGACTTGAGAAATTTAGGCTTTCCAGCTTTATAATGAAGTAGCTGAGATGTGATCTTGGAGTAATATATGGTGATAACAGTATTGATAATTTAAATCAAACATATTTTAAACTAAACCGTGACTGCAGAATAAGGTGGCATAAGTTCAAATTGGTAAATGGGAAATTTAGGATTGTGTCTGGGACTTCACACAGATTATTCAATACATGGAATGGATTTCTGGGAAGAGCTGTGGAGACAAACACAATGGAATGCTTTGCTTGGAGGGTTTTTCTAGATGGGTGAGCTGAATGGTTCTCCTTATCTGTAATATTTTGTGAACTGGTTTAATTAATCATGGGCTAGAGAAGGGAAAATACTATATGGGTTGCTGCTGCTGATTGCAGTACAGTAATTAGTGCTGCAAAGTGTACTTGCATGGACATTAGTTGAGAACATGTCCAGTTTCCAAAATGGATGAGGAGATCATAGGCTCCACAGTCCTGCTCACTATGCTCGGTCATGACAGTCAGTTTTGCGAGCTGAAGAAACATAGAAACATAAAAATAGGTGCAGGAGTAGGCCATTCGGCCCTTCGAGCCTGCACCACCATTCAATATGATCATGGCTGATCACGCAACTTCAGTACCCCATTCCTGCTTTCTCCAAACCCCTTGATCCCTTTAGCCGTAAGGGCCACATCTAACTCCCTTTTGAATATTTCTCACGAACTGGCCTCAACAACTTTCTGTGATAGAGAATTCCACAGGTTCACAATTCTCTGAGTGAAGAAGCTTCTCCTCATCTCGATCCTAAATGGCTTACCCCTTATCCTTAGACTGTGACCCCTGGTTCTGGACTTCCCCAACATCAGGAACATTCTTCCTGCATCGAATCTGTCTAATCCCGTCAGAATTTTATATGTTTCTGAGATCCCCTCTCATTTTTCTAAATTCCAGTGAATATAAGCCTAGTCGATCAGTCTTTCTTCATATGTTAGTCCTGCCATCCCAGGAATCAGTCTGGTGAACCTTCGCTGCACTCCCTCAATAGCAAGAATGTCCTTCCTCAGATTAGGAGACCAAAACTGTACACAATATTCAAGGTGTGGCCTCACCCAGGCCCTGTACAACTGCATAAGACGTCCCTGCTCCTATACTCAATTCCTATCGCTATGAAGGCCAACATGCCATTTGCCGCCTTCACCACCTGCTGTACCTGCATGCCAACTTTCAATGACTGATGTACCATGACACCCAGGTCTCGTTGCACCTCCCCTTTTCCTAATCTGTCACCATTCAGATAATAATCTGCCTTCCTGTTTTTGCCACCAAAGTGGATAATCTCACGTTTATCTACATTATACTGCATCCTGCCATGCATTTGCCCACTCACCTAACCTGTCCAAGTCACCCTGTAGCCTCTTCGCATCCTCCTCGCAGCTCACACTGCCACCCAACTTAGTGTCATCTGCAAACTTGAAGATATTACATTCAATTCCTTTGTCTAAATCAGTAATGTATATTGTAAATAGCCGGGTCCCAGCACTGAACCTTGCAATACCCCACTAGTCACTGCCTGCCATTCTGAAAATGACCCATTTATTCCTACTCTTTGCTTACTGTCTGCCAACCAGTTCTCTATCCACGTCAATACATTACTCCCAATACCATGTGCTTTAATTTTGCATGCTAATCTCTTGTGTGGGATCTTGTCAAAAGCCTTTTGAAAATCTAAATACATCACATCCACTGGTTCCCCCTTGTCCACTCTACTAGTTACATCCTCAAAAAATTCTAGAAGATTTGTCAAGCATGATTTCCCTTTCATAAATCCATGCTGACTTGGATCGATTCTGTCATTGCTTTCCAAATGCGCTGCTATTTCATCTTTAATAATTGATTCCAACATTTTCCCCACCACCGGTGTCAGGCTAATTGGTCTATAATTCCCTGTTTTCTCGCTTCCTCCTTTTTTTTAAAAAGTGGGGTTACCTTAGCTACCCTCCAGTCTATAGGAACTGATCCAGAGTCTACAGAATATTGGAAAATGACGAGCAATGCATCCACTATTTCCAGGGCCACTTCCTTAAGTACTCTGGGATGCAGACTATCAGTCCCTGGGGATTTATCGGCCTTCAATCCCAAAAATTTCTCTAACACAATTTCCTGATTGATAAGGATTTCCTTCACCGCTACTCGGCCAGGATTTTATGGTTGTTAGTGACAGCGAACTGTCAGCATTTGCCATCATTACTCCTCTGAAACTGAAACTCTCACCGCGGAAATCCTTACGTTACGGTCAGTCATTCACTGCTCCGACATGGGTTGCAGTGCGGACCGCGCCCCATAGCCGGCAATCAGTGTAATCCATGAAATCAGTGGAACTGATGATAACTTGGGCTTTTCCGCACTAATATCGCTGCTAAATACTAAACCTAATTAAATATTAATATTTAACTAATTAAATATTAAGCCTTGTTGTAATAGGTGTAACTGGGGTTTTAACAACATATTGACTGCTAAACAAATGTTCTGACCCTGAAAAACTTTTATATTTGTAGAGTGTTAAATTTCTCCATTATAGTAAAAATAATTTTTTTTAAAGTTTGTTTGTGATATTTTAGCTTCTACCTTGTGAAAGTCCCAATCTTTATTTCGCTCGCTAACGTTTTTTTTTTAAAGTGCAGAAAAAGGCTGCTTTTCATTTCCTGGTTTGCTGTCTGTGAGAATTCTTCAATATGCTTGGCTGCTTAGACAGCTTGTTGACCTCACTGTAGCTCTTCACTGGGGTTTCCCATTCCACTGCATTACAATCAATTGCACGTCAAAAACAGCAAACTTCTCGCCATTGTAGGCAGCTTTCTTCGAGGTCAACGACGAGCAGCTTAGTTTTGCTGCTGACCACAAATTAGAGGCCATTGTTTCTCTGAATCGATACCATGCCTTCAGGAGAGGAAGTAAAATGGGGAGAAGGGAACATCAATGTAATTTTTTTTTTTTTTAAAGACATTCAAGAAAAGATGATGCAGATGTACTTTTATAAATTATGTTTTGTGTTGCAGGACATGCACCTGGTAAATCAAGTTTCAAACAAGTGCTTAACTGCAAGAGGGGAAAAACCCAACTTGGTGCCATGCAATCCTTCTGATCAATACCAAAAGTGGATTTTCAGCTAACATACAATATTGTTCCTTTTACAATATCTAAAGTCAGGAAATATTTGCACAGGATGTAAGGCAAATGAACAGCAGAAGAATTCTAGTTATTGTAATTAAAACTTATTTTCAAGACATTCTTAAGGTTTGTAATGAAGCAAATTGCACTTGAATGTGTTAGATGGTGCTCGGGTTATCGTCCTATTTTTCTCTTCTGGCAATGGACATTTTTAATTATTTTACAATTTTTTTTTATTCCCGTGCATAAAGATAAATGCAGAGGATGTATGAGATTTTGATTAGAGTTAGTGATTAAATATGCTAGTAATATTTTAATGTGTGGATAAGTGACAGAATAAATTACAATTTACTTCTGAAAACAAATATTTAATTTACTAGAGATGTTTACTGTTGTATATATTTTTGGGATTTAGATAGTAGGTATATACTGGGAATGATTCTTTCCCTTCATGAGATACAAAATGTGTTCAGGAGTGTTTTTACCAGATGAACTGAAAAACTCTTATTTTAAAAAGAAAAAGTACAGAAAGGTTTTTTTCCCCTGAGATCTCTTTCATTTATAAAAACAGATGCTTTCATATCACTGGTCAGATTATTTCCTTTAATATTTAAACGGAAAGCATTCCAAATTTTATTGAGATTATTAAAAATGGGTTGCAATGGTATTTTTTTTTAAATTGTAATGCAGCTATTGTTGCAGAGGTCTTTTGTATAGAGGTGTTCAAATCAGTCTTTTCAGAAACTGTATTTATAATGCTTTTTCCAAGTCCTATTTTCAATAAAATGTGTTGTCCTTTACAGTATTAGTCCAAGATTTATTTCCTAATGATGCTCAAGTCACACATGATGAGCAACTGGAGAACAACCAGGGCCTGTGCAACTGCAGCCTAGCAAAGAGCTGATGCCTTGAGGGGAGGTCTAAAATTGCAAGACTAAGAGGAAGATGAAAACACAATTCTTGAATATAGGGAAGGTAGTTTATAACTGTGATTTTCATTGTGTCCTTTTTCCCCCCATATTGCCAACATTCTGGCTGCAGTTTAGATTCTTAATACCTTGACATTTCCCTTAAAGAGGAGGAGGAGATAAGAGGTATGTACGGCCTCAAAGTAAATTCTGTCACTTAAGTAGCTGGGAAATATGGATATTCTACTCCCTATTAAAGTGACACACATGTTAGGTATATATTCTTTCTTTTACTACCCCTTCTTCTGCCAACTGACTAGATCACTAAAAGCCTGTACATTTATGTTTACTCATCAAAATAGAGGGCCCAGAGACGGTGTAAAAGTTGGGGAAAGGGAATACTATAGAAGCTTTGGACATCTAAGTGCAAAACATATGAGGTGGATTTCCAACAGGAGATGGGCAATTTTTGTGGATGAGATGATTTTTTTTTGTGAATTACTTTTCATGTGTTTCTTATATACTTTCTAACCTACATATAGTCAGCTGACTGATGAAACGCTCTGGCACCCAAAAGAGTTGAGGATTAAGAGAAACGTTGAATTAACTGCTATTTTTGGTCCAGATTTAGCCCAGAAATTGAATGAAAGGTCTTCTGTTTACTGGCTTTAAAAGTCCTGTATGGAGACCACCAGGAAAGCATAATGTATATGAATAGTTTATAGCAAACTGCTAAAGTTTAAATCATCATATATTTAATTCCTACAGCTAAAGTTAGAATTCATGGCTTATTTATTTTCCAGTGCCAAGACACATTGCTCGGAAGCTTTCAAATTTGACTGGGTCACTGGCATTCTAAATAAATTATAAAAGAAAGTTACATTCTTGCCTGGCAGGAAACACTTGTTTGGTGCTTTCAGTTGTGCTGCGGGATCAAAGTTGATGTTTCTAGTTGAACTGGACAGATGCCAAATGGAAATCATTTGTTTTGCAGTGCAGGTGAAATTCTGGGTCAAGTTTTGAATTCTTTCCTCAAATATGAAGAGAAAAATGAAGAAAAAACTGCAGCAGTTATGTTTGACCATTTAAAATAATTCAGCTGCAGATTCACAAATGAATATTTCAACTCGGGTATACATGGAGCTTTGCACTACATGACCCATGAAGTCTGGGAACTGTAACTCTCATGAGCTCTGACATTACCCAAACATGGTTGGCGATGCAATCGAAGAATTAAGTAAGAAAGGGCAGATGATGAATGAGAAATGAAAATCATACTGCTGAATAAGTCTATGGGCTAGATTTTCCACTTCACATCGCCCATCTATGGCCCAAAACTGACCTCTATCGCCCATTTTGAGCAAAAAGTGGAAATTAGACCCAAAATATCGCCAGAAAAATAGGCCCCCAAGTTTCCACTTTGATCGCTGAGATGATCACTCAAATGATTGCCAACACAAGGCCCATCCCAAGTATCAGCACTTAGCATGCAAGGCCCAAAAGAGTGCTCAAAAATAGTTTCTTTTTCAGGGCCTTAGAGAGGGAAATGGACACTACAGATGCCATTTTTAGCCTCTGAGGAAGGGTGGAGAATTGTTCTGAGTTATTTAGAGAGTAAAATTGATGCAAATTGTATTCAGAAATTTGGGACAGGGAATATAAATAGGTATTATAACTTTATTTATACATATATTGGAATTATTTATTAAATAGCTTTTACATAGTGAAGTCATTTAATGATATTCCATGGGGAAAGAATAAACCAACAAATCTGCATGAAGAACTGCACGTTGTAAAACTTAGGTAAGTAAGAGAGAAGGTTCAAAAGTTGTAGAAATTTTTTTTTTTTTATTAACAAAGAACTAATGAACAACACCCTCCCTCCAACCCCCCACCCCCCGCACCAACCCACCCTTCCCCCAAAATCCCCAAAACGTTACAAGAAGAAGAAATGAACAGAACAAGTGGCCATTTAAGTAATGATAAGTGACCATTTCAGTCATGATAACAAGTGACCATTTCAGTCATGATAACAAGTGACCATTTCAGTCATGCCAACAAGTGACCATTTCAGTCATGCCAACAAGTGACCATTTCAGAAAGAATGGAAAGGGAACAGTTAAGTAATGATAACAAGTGAACATTTAACTATTGAATACAATTAGCCAATTTAGTAACAATAACAATAACCAGAGTATAATAAATTGGTAATAACAAGTGAACATTTTAAAACAGGTGAACTATAGAGAAGCACTCCCCCTCCCTACCTGCGGCCACGTTTCCCTCCAGATCCTATCCCACCCCGTGTTCGCACCCCACCCGCCCGTTTTGGTCTGCACAGACCGACACCAAGATGTCGTGCAGAGTGGGATGTCAAGACTTCCTGCCGTGGTGGAGGTGACGGAGAGGAAGCGGAAACCTGAGGCTCCACTTCCGAGTCTGGATGCTAGGGGTCTCGCTGCGAGCAGACACGACACCTTGGGGTGCAGCGCCGTGTCCAGCCAGCAACGCATGCCATAGGCCATTGGTTGCAGCTGTCTGCTGCCGAATCGCCTCCAACATCGCCCAAGCAGTCTGTGACGACCGTCTCCCTGCACAGGGAAATCAAGCTCTCTGTCTGGCTCTCCAAGGCAGGTGATTGCTCGCCACACTGACCGGACCTCCGTGGGGTCGGTGTTTGCAATATGATGCGCCTTGGCGTCGCCACCTGCACACCGCTTGGTCCCGGTGCTTCTTCCATCTCAACTGAGATGGCCGCAGGTTGTTCCGCCTCCCCCCTCCCCACCAAAAATCTGTTCCTCTTCCGTCTCGTCAATCTCCTCCTCCTCCTCCTCCTGCTGATATACCACAGCAGCAGGAGACCGCAGTGGCTCCCCTTCCTCCTCAGTCTCCTGTGATCTCGGCAAAGTTTCAGTGGTGGTGGTAGTGGATTCCATCGACTCGACGGCCACTTGACCTTTAATTTGATCAACAACGTTTAACAGTTCAAATCATTACATTACAATTTTTCTCTAACTGAAAACATTGCAATGCTTTCCATTACCCCATATGCACAAGTGATCACAAGGTTTAGCATGACCTCATTCAAAGATCTATAGTACATCACAATTATAAATCAGATATTATAATTGCATAACATTACATGTGTAACTACGATATTTTCAATATTTATTAATGATTCACACATTGCACAATGCATATTTTCATTACTCATAATGCACATTTCTCATTACTCACATGTCTCAAGGGTGGGTTCGGCCTCACCACGGGATGTGACCAAACGGCTTTCTGGCCCCACCAAGGCCACCGCGAGCTCCTCATACTGGCTTAGTGTGTGCATCATGCAGCACCCCCACCCGTCCTCCATTGCTCCCGATTAATCATTGAAATCTTCTTCTGTAAATGATACGATAACATTGCATGGCATAGGCAATTTAAGACATTGAAGACATTTAAGACTGAAAGATTTAAATGCTCTATTACAAATTAGCATTACGTTGCATGTTTCGCACTACAACATTTAACTTTATGCTGGGTTGCGTAAAATTTAGTTATATTTAAATATAACCCAATAACATTGCAGATTCTACTTACTATTTAGATCATTAAATAATACATAAATATAAATTTCAACTTGCTCTCGCAGCTGCCAGTAGGTTGTTCCACCGTTTGCGGCACTGGTCCGGTGTGCGCATTTCATTGGAGGCCGATGTGACTACATCGGCTATTTCGGACCAAATCCTGCGATATGCACGGGGTGGAGGTTTCCCCTGTCCACCCCGTGTTAGATCCTCTCACCTGGAGCTGACAGCATTTGCGAGGGCCTCATTTGCCTCTTCGCTGAAGGGTTTGGCCCTTCTCTTTCCTGCACCTCCCTCCATTCTTTAAATTTATCTGTAATTTGGATAAGACTTTCTGACCTGCTTCCTTTCTCCTCTCTCTCTCCCAGACATACCCAGAGCTTCTGAGCATGTGTGAAGACCCTTGACCTCTCAAAACGCGGGAAGAAGCATCAACCTGAAAAAAAAATCAACCTGCAGTAATGCGTTGCTAGGGGAGCTTTTTTTTTTCATTCACTTCCGTTTTCTTTGGGCAATCAGGAGATTACCGAGAAATGACATCGCCCATTTGACATTGCTGGGCTAAGGCCGAGTGGAAAATTGCAAAAAATAAAATGGGCCTTGAGCCGGTGATCAGCACGGGCGATAAGTCCCGCGTCGCTGGAACAAGGCCCATTTTTTTTGGCCTTAGCCAGAAAGTGGAAAGTCGAGCCCTATATCTTCAGGGCTGGATAAATGGATTTAAATTGTGTTTGAAAAAAAATATGTCAGGGGGTCCAGATACATAGATCATTCAAATTGTCATGAACAGGTACAGAAAATAATCAAAGACTAATGGAATGCTGGTCTTTATATCTAGAGGACTAGAATGCAAAGGGGTAGAAGTAATGCTGCAGCTATGCAAAACCATAGTTAGACCACACCTGGAGTACTGCGAGCAGTTCTGGGCACCGCTGCTTAGGAAGATATATTGGCCTTGGAGGGAGTGCAGCATAGGTTTACCAGAATGATACCCAGACTTCAAGAGTTAAGTTACGAAGAGAGATTACAAAAATTAGTGTTGTATTCCCTAGAATTTAGAAGGTTAAGGGATGATCTGATCAAAGTTTTCAAGATATTAAGGGGAACAGATAGGGTATATAGAGAGAAACTATTCCCGCAGGTTGGGGATTCTAGGATTAGAGGACATAGTCAAAAAATTAGAGCCAGATCTTTCAGGAATGAAATTAGAAAACACCTCGACACACAAATGGTGGTAGCAGTTTGGAACTCTCTCCCATGAAGAGCAATTGATGTTAGATCAATTGTTAAGTTTAAAACTGAGATTGATATCTTTTTTTTTAACCAAAGATATTAAAGGATATGGGCCAAAGGTATATGGAGTTAGGTCCCAGATCAGCCATGATCTCATTGAATGGTGGAACAGGCTCGAGGGGTTCAATGGTTTACTCCTATTCCTATGCTCCATTTCTAAATATGTCATACTGCTACTTGGTGTAACTGTCTGGAGGATAAAGTATAAGAACATAAGCAATAGGAGCAGGAGTAGACCATACGGCCCCTCAAGCCTGCTCCATCATTTAATATGACCATGGCTGATCCGATCATGGACTCTGGTCCACTTCCTTGCCGCTCCCCATAACCCTTTATTCCCTTATTGGTTAAGAAACTGTCTATCTCTGTCTTAAATTTATTCAATGACCTAACTTCCACAGCTCTCTGAGGTAGTGAATTCCACAGATTTACAACCCACAAAGAAGAAATTTCTTCTCATCTCAGTTTTAAATGGGCAGCCCCATATTCTAAGATTATGCCCCCTAGTTATAGTCTCTCCTATCAGTGGAAACATCCTCTCTCTATCCGCCTTGTCAAGCCCCCTCATAATCTTATATATTTCGATAAGATCACCTCTTATTCTTTGAATTCCAATGAGTAGAGGCCCAACCTTCTCAACCTTTCCTCATAAATCAACCCCTTTATCTCCGGAATCAACCTAGTGAATATTCTTTGAACTACCTCTGTTGGGGTAAAAGGAAGATTTCTCTTCCTCGAGGTGGACACCCTGATCTAAGGTGTTGACACCTGACCTCTGTATAGCGACCACGGATTCACTCAGACGTAAAAAACGGTGAATCGAAGTTATTATTCGAACATGCTCGGGAAATGTTCCGATGAACACTTCAAAGTACAAGACGTTTCAATTAAATTATACAGTTTTTCGAGGGGTGCTACTCTCCTGCAACACCATAGATTGGTCGTCTGCTATCAGTGAAGTTACATTGATTTGTTGACTCTTATCAGACTTGCTCTGAGTGGTTCTTTCCCACTTGTCCATCTCTCATCACATGTCAATCACGTTGTTCAGTGATGTGAACTTTGCCTTAGTCCCTATGACATGTGAAGTAACTCTGATCCCAAACACTGGCTTCCTTATCTCTTCCCGACAGAACTATTCTAATGTCCTAGTTTCTCATGAGAGTCCGATACTGTTTACAGTCTATGTTCCAGACTGTTGCCCTTGGTGGATGTGCTTATTCAGAATGTAAATCGAAACTAAGGTTCACACAACGGATGGTTAATTACCCATCAGGCTTCGTTATTCCCTTTTTATTAGCGCAATATAAGCGAGTGCATAAGCGTGCTTTACATACATAAGCGGGTTATACATAACCGGTCAATATTACAATCTATACCATAAGACAGAAGAACTCCTGATTCCTCAGAATCTCCAAATACTGATAAGCCCTCTTAATATGGACCATTTTACGTGTCAGATCAATTCACTACCTTCAGTATCTCCATTTGTGACCATCAGCATAACCATCAGTCTGTCTCCACACTAGTGACCATTTTTTATCCCCTTAAAATCCCTACTAATGGCCCTTGGCTATATGCCAACGATAGGCCATTTCCCAATTACTTCCTCATGGGTGAGCCTTCAGGGTTGTCCTTTCACTTGGGTAGCACTACTTTCCGAACTGCAGGACCCACCTGTTGGTTTTCCCATCAAGGTTCTACTAGATAAGTCTGTATTCCCTTTATTCAATGTTTTAACTATTGTTCAGGCTATTGCCTGCCTCTTACGGCGGTTACACTTTTTACAGGCTAATACTAGCAAGATGACCAGTATGTTCCCTTGCACTATAACCAGTACATATGACACTATCCATATCCACGGATGCACTTGCACATTGAGTCCAGTATTGCATTTTCTCAATGATCGAATCCTGCCCCGCCTGGGCTATCCTCTGTTTCTTCTATCTTTCTACCTGGGGTCTTCTCCATGTTGCTTCGAATATTCTCTTTCATTGTGTCCAATTCAGTCGAGTTTGTTCCTCATTCAGTTCAAGTATCGGTTTTCCTTGCGGCCCGATGGCCTTCTCATACTCTTCTCTGATAGTGTCTATCATTGTCAAATTGATGGTTTATTCTTTCAGTTCAGAGTTTATAACGTATCCATTTTTGTGTCTCTCGTCAAGCAGGGTAAAGCAGAAGTCAGTCTTCATGATGACGCATGAGGTATTTGTGACTGTCATCTCAGTCACCGTGGTGCTCACACACCATTCCCCATTTCCTCGTGGAGCAGCAGTAGTTTCGTAGTCCCGTACTAGGGGGTGATACTCAAGGTGCTCCCGTCCACTTGGTCATATCCACAGTCATCTTTGATCATTCGTAGTGGATCTCGACATAAAACAACTTGGTTATTTTTATAACAATCATCCATGCTGAGACTCATAGGGCCCAAGTTTCCACATGATTTGCGCCTGATTTTTAGGAGCAACTGGTGGAGAACGGACTATCTTAGAAATCGCAATTCTCCACATTTATTTTTCTGCAGTTCTAGTCAGGTAGAACAGTTCTACTTTGGAACAGAATTTTTTCTTCAAAAGGGGGCGTGTCCGGCCACTGACGCCTGATTTGAAAGTTTCCACAGTGAAAACGTACTCCAAACTAAAGTAGAATGGAGCAAGTGAAGATTTTTGTAGAACTGAAAAAACCTGTTCTACACATTAAAAAATCAGGCGCAGGTTACAAATTAGGCGTCCAGAACGAGGTGGCGGGGGGGGAGGAAGTCATTAAATTCTATAATAAATCCTTATTTATACTTATACAAATATTATACAAATAAATCCAACCTGAATAAACATTTATAAGCAAAGAAATGATTAAATAAATCATCTTCCTACCTGTGTGAAAGTGCTTCGGGCAAGCCTTTCGGGACCGAAGGCTGAACGGGCCGGCCCGAGACTTCGGGCAGGGCCCGTCCCCAGCACCAGATTTACAGGTAGGTGGCGTTGGGTTGGGTCGGGTCGGGGAGGTTCGGGTCGGGGGGGGGAGGGAGAGAGAGGGGGGAGAAAGAGGGGGGGAGAGAGAGAGAGAGAGGGAGGGGGGGGAGGAGAGAGAGAGGGAGAGGGGGGGAGAGAGAGAGAGAGAGAGATGGGGGGAGGGAGAGGGAGGGGAGAGGGGGGGGAGAGAGAGGAAGGGAGAGAGGGAGAGAGGGGGGAGAGAGAGAGAGAGGGGGGGGGGGACGTCAGGTCGGATCCAGTCCGGGAGCAGGAGTCGGGTCGGGTCCAGTGGGGGGGAGGCGTCGGGTCGGGGGGCGGGAGCGCTGGTCGGGTTGGGTCCAGTCGGGGGGGCGGGGAGCGGGAACAGGAGCGCGGGTCGGGTTGAGTCGGGGAGGCGGGGAGCGGGAACAGGAGCGCGGGTCGGGTCGGGTCCAGTCGGGGAGCGGGAACAGGAGCGCAGGTCGGGTCGGGTCCAGTCGGGGGGGCGGGGAGCGGGAACAGGAGCGCGGGTTGGGTCGGGTCCAGTCGGGGGTGGGGGGGGGGGCGCGGGTGTCGGGTCTGGTCCGGAGGCAGGGGGTGGCGGGGAGCGAGTGTCAGGTCTGGTCGGGGGGGGGGAGCAGGAGCTGGCCGTGGGAGGAGCCTTATTCACGCAGCCCCAGTGAGGCCATTCAGCCAGGGCTAGGGGCTGCGTGCTTCGGGCCCCTCCCACACAGTTCGGCGCCTGGAGCTACTGCACTTGCGTGCCCACTGTAGCGCGCATGTGCAGAGGTCCCGGCACTGTTTTCAGCGCTGGGACCTGGCTCCGCCCCCCCACAGCTCGTGCTGGCTGCGCCGAGGGCCAGAGGACCTGCAAGTAGGTGGAGAATACCGAGGATTTTTTTAGGCGCACTTTGTGGCGCGAAAAATGGGTGTCCAGGTCGGGACTGCGCCGTTCTAGGCGCGTGTGGAAACTTGGGCCCTTAGTACTGTTGTTCTCTTCAATTACATATCTGGATTGTCATGGTACCGCACACGAGTTTGATTTCTTATATCCTCTATATTATTTGTTTGGTATAGGAGATCTCCCTTTGTCACATCATACTGTGGTATAGATAGTACAAAACCTATTATATTTAAATATCCGGTTGCACATCTGACCTTTGGGACGCAAGCACGACTGTTTCTCCGCACCTCACAGGCATGAGTCATGTTTTTGTCCAAGGTCCAGTTGATAAATACATCAATTGTTATCCAATCCGACACCTTTCCATTTTGAAGTTGTTCTAGGTTATGTTGTATAGCAATGAGTAACCATTCTCCGTATCCTGCGCATACTATTTCTATCTATCATTCTACTCCAGTTTCTTTCCGCTCTATTTAGCGAATTTATATTTGTGGCGTGTTCTTGCAGTGTATGGGCCACTTGTAATAATTCCCTTTCTGCGCCATTCCCCAGTTGTGCCTGTACCTTTTCATTATCCTCATCCCTCTCCAACAATCTCTGTAAGGTTCGTGTTAGAGCGTCGACTCGATCCTCTATTGTGCGCAGGTCTATAGTGTTTACCGTCGCAACTCCCGCCGCGTAGCTCGCACCTACCATTTCTAGTATCTATAACTATGTTTGACAATATAGTGTTGGAGTATAAAAGCAGGGAAGTCTTGCTACAGTTATACAGGGTATTGGTGAGGCCACACCTGGAAAAGGTTGGGCCTCTACTCATTGCAATTTAGATGATTTAGAGGTGATCTTATCGAACCATACAAGATTATGAGGGGGCTTAACAAGGTGGATGCAGTGAGAATGTTTCCACTGATGGGGGAGACAAGAACGAGAGGGCATGATCTTAGAATAAGGGGCCGCCCATTTAAAACAGAGATGAGGAGAAATTTCTTTGAGGGTTGTAAATCTGTGGAATTTGCTGCCTCAGAGAACTATGGAAGCTGGGACATTTAAGACAGAGATAGACAGTTTCTTAACTGATAAGGGAATAAGGGGATATGGGGCGCGGGCAGGGAAGTGGACCCAAGTCCATAATGAAACAGGCCTGCGCTTTACTAGGGATCAGGCAAAAATATCCCATATCATCCGGAATCTTCCAGATTGGTAGAACGAATTAATAGAACCCTAAAAGCACCCCTAGCCAAGGCAATGGGACTGCCAGAAGTCTTGGTTACAGGAAGCGAGGACTTAAGACCTCATAAAGACAGGATACAGAGGTTTGTGATGGAATTTTGTAAGCAGTTACATAACTTAAAAGCAATCAAAGACTTGGAGAACGACATTAAGGAACAGAAGGTCCAAATACCCCAAATAGGCAGTCAGGTGATGGTGAGGATTAACCCAGAGCAGTCCGGGCTCGCACCAAAATTGACTGGACCCTATCAGGTAAAAATGGTAAGGGACACGTGCGCCTGCGTAGTTATAAGGGGCATCAGCAAGTGGAAACACTGGACCCAGTTGGAAAAAGAGTCACTAACTAACCGGTGACGACTGGAAAAATTGTTTTTTTGCAGGACTCTGGTGCTTATGGGAACATGAGGTAACGCAGCCTCATATCAAGGACAACAGGCTGAGGGACAGCAAGGCCTGTATTGCAAGGACTCGGGCGACACGAGTTGTGATAAAGAATCAAAAACGCTGACAGTGACGGATGGAACAATAGTGGACTTAAATTGCAGCGTCGGAATAACGGCCATAAAACAACGTAACAAGGAAACAAAATAACATTGGGATGGGCCAGTAATACGGGACTAATAATTAGTGGGAATAAGACCGCGGTGTATTTTATAACCAAGAGGGGGGGACAAAGATACTGCACCCAGGGGAAGGGATATCTCCCGAGATAGACCCACCAACACGGCCCCACCCACTACTTTAGCAACAGTGAGCACTACCAGGGCCCTGACCATCACACCACCAGTGCCACCAACGTGTCCAACTATGAACGCTGGGGCAAAGGGGGGATTGATAATAAGGCAGACCAAGGATAAGATACACTGCAGGGTACGTCAGTGACTTTAACAGACTTAACCATCTCCAGCTTCTGCCGTTCAAACACCATAAGCCTGTATCGAAACCTGACCCTGCGAGCACTTGAAGGCCCTGAATCAAAAACCATGAAGTTTAATGTGGAAAGAGTGTCAGGTAAAAAGCACGACTGGGGAAAAAGAGGGTTACTAGAAATGGTAGGCGCGGGATACGCGGCGGTAAACACTATAGACCTGCACACGATAGAAGATCGAGTCGACGCCCTAACACGAACCTTACAGGGAGAGGGATGAGAATAATGAGAAGGTACAGGCACAACTGGGGAATGATGCGGAAAGGGAATTATTACAAGTGGCCCACACATTGCAAGACCACGCCAGAACTATAAATTCAATAAATAGAGCGGAAAGAAACTTCAGTAGAATCATACAGACAGAAATAGAATGCACAGGATACGGAGCATAGTTACTCATTGCTATACAACATAACCTAGAACAACTTCAAAATGGAAAGGTGCCGGATTGGATAACAATTGATGTATTTACCAACTGGACCTTGGATAAAAACATGACTCATGCCTGTGAGGTGCGGAGAAACAGTCATGCTTGCGCCCCAAAGGTCAAGTGTGTAACCGGACATTTAAATATAATAGGTTTTGTACTATCTATACCACAGTATGATGTGACAAAGGGAGATCTCCTATACCAAACAAATAATATAGAGCATATAAGAAATCAAACTCGTGTGCGGTACCATGACAATCCAGATATGTAATTGAAGAGAACAACAATACTAAGAGTCTCAGCATTGATGATTGTTATAAAAATAACCAAGTTGTTTTATGTCGAGATCCACTACGAATGATCAAAGATGACTGTGGATATGACCAAGTGGACGGGAGCACCTTGAGTATCACCCCCTAATACGGGACTACGAAACTACCGCTGCTCCAAGAGGAAATGGGAAATGGTGTGTGAGCACCACGGTGACTGAGATGACGGTCACAAATACCTCATGCGTCATCATGAAGACTGACTTCTGCTTTACCCTGCTTGACGAGAGACACAAAAATGGATACGTTATAAACTCTGAACTGAAAGAAGAAACCATCAATTTGACAATGATAGACACTATCAGAGAAGAGTATGAGAAGGCCATCGGGCCGCAAGGAAAACCGATACTTGAACTGAATGAGGAACAAATTCGACTGAATTGGACACAATGAAAGAGAATATTCGAAGCAACATAGAGAAGACCCCAGGTGGAAAGATAGAAGAAACAGAGGATAGCCCAGGCGGGGCAGGATTCGATCATTGAGAAAATGCAATACTGGACTCAATGTACAAGTGCATCCGTGGATATGGATAGTGTCATATGTACTGGTTATAGTGCAAGGGAACATACTGGTCATCTTGCTAGTATTAGCCTGTAAAAAGTGTAACCGCCGTAAGAGGCAGGCAATAGCCCAAACAATATTTAAAACATTGAATAAAACATAGAAACATAGAAACATAGAAAATAGGTGCAGGAGTAGGCCATTCAGCCCTTCTAGCCTGCACCGCCATTCAATGAGTTCATGGCTGAACATGCAACTTCAGTACCCCATTCCAGCTTTCTCGCCATGCCCCTTGATCCCCCTAGTAGTAAGGACTTCATCTAACTCCTTTTTGAATATATTTAGTGAATTGGCCTCAACAACTTTCTGTGGTAGAGAATTCCACAGGTTCACCACTCTCTGGGTGAAGAAGTTCCTCCTCATCTCGGTCCTAAATGGCTTACCCCTTATCCTTAGACTGTGTCCCCTGGTTCTGGACTTCCCCAACATTGGGAACATTCTTCCTGCATCTAACCTATCTAAACCCATCAGAATTTTAAACGTTTTTATGAGGTCCCCTCTCATTCTTCTGAACTCCAGTGAATACAAGCCCAGTTGAGCCAGTCTTTCTTGATAGGTCAGTCCCGCCATCCCGGGAATCAGTCTGGTGAACCTTCGCTGCACTCCCTCAGTAGCAAGAATGTCCTTCCTCAGGTTAGGAGACCAAAACTGTATACAATACTCCAGGTGTGGCCTCACCAAGGCCCTGTACAACTGTAGCAACACCTCCCTGCCCCTGTACTCAAATCCCCTCGCTATGAAGGCCAACATGCCATTTGCTTTCTTAACCGCCTGCTGTACCTACATGCCAACCTTCAATGTCTGATGTACCATGACACACAGGTCTCGTTGCACCTCCCCTTTTCCTAATCTGTCACCATTCAGATAATAGTCTGTCTCTCTGTTTTTACCACCAAAGTGGATAACCTCACATTTATCCACATTATAATTCATCTGCCATGCATTTGCCCACTCACCTAATCTATCCAAGTCGCTCTGCAACCTCATAGCATCCTCCTCGCAACTCACACTGCCACCCAACTTAGTGTCATCCGCAAATTTGGAGATACTACATTTAATCCCCTCGTCTAAATCATTAATGTACAGTGTAAACAGCTGGGGCCCCAGCACAGAACCTTGTGGTACCCCACTAGTAACTGCCTGCCATTCTGAAAAGTCCCCATTTACTCCTACTCTTTGCTTCCTGTCTGACAACCAGTTCTCAATCCATGTCAGCACACTACCCCCAATCCCATGTGCTTTAACTTTGCACATTAATCTCTTGTGTGGGACCTTGTCGAAAGCCTTCTGAAAGTCCAAATACACCACATCAACTGGTTCTCCCTTGTCCACTCTACTGGAAACATCCTCAAAAAATTCCAGAAGATTTGTCAAGCATGATTTCCCTTTCACAAATCCATGCTGACTTGGACCTATCATGTCACCTCTTTCCAAATGCACTGCTATGACATCCTTAACAATTGATTCCATCATTTTACCCACTACCGATGTCAGGCTGACTGGTCTATAATTCCCTGTTTTCTCTCTCCCTCCTTTTTTAAAAAGTGGGGTTACATTGGCTACCCTCCACTCGATAGGAACTGATTCAGAGTCAATGGAATGTTGGAAAATGACTGTCAATGCATCCGCTATTTCCAAGGCCACCTCCTTAAGTACTCTGGGATGCAGTCCATCAGGCCCTGGTGATTTATCGGCCTTCAATCCCATCAATTTCCTCAACACAATTTCCCGACTAATAAGGATTTCCCTCAGTTCCTCCTCCTTACTAGACCCTCTGACCTCTTTTATATCCGGAAGGTTGTTTGTGTCCTCCTTAGTGAATACCGAACCAAAGTACTTGTTCAATTGGTCCGCCATTTCTCTGTTCCCCTTTATGACTTCCCCTGATTCTGACTGCAGGGGACCTACGTTTGTCTTTACTAACCTTTTTCTCTTTACATATCTATATAAACTTTTGCAGTCCGTCTTAATGTGCCCTGCAAGCTTCTTCTCGTACTCCATTTTCCCTGCCCTAATCAAACCCTTTGTCCTCCTCTGCTGAGTTCTAAATTTCTCCCAGTCCCCGGGTTCGCTGCTTTTCTGGCCAATTTGTGTGCCACTTCCTTGGCTTCAATACTATCCCTAATTTCCCTTGATAGCCACGGTTGAGCCACCTTCCCTTTTTTATTTTTACGCCAGACAGGGATGTACAATTGTTGTAGTTCATCCATGCGGTCTCTAAATGTCTGCCATTGCCCATCCACAGTCAACCCCTTAAGTATCATTCGCCAATCTATCCTAGCCAATTCACGCCTCATACCTTCAAAGTTACCCTTCTTTAAGTTCTGGACCATGGTCTCTGAATTAACTATTTCATTCTCCATCCTAATACAGAATTCCACCATATTATGGTCACTCTTCCCCAAGGGGCCTCGCACAACGAGATTGCTAATTAATCCTCTCTCATTACACAACACCCAGTCTAAGATGGCCTCCCCCCTAGTTGGTTCCTCGACATATTATTCTAGAAAACCATCCCTTATGCACTCCAGGAAATCCTCCTCCACCGTATTGCTTCCGGTTTGGTTAGCCCAATCTATGTGCATATTAAAATCACCCATGATAACTGCTGCACCTTTATTGCATGCACCCCTAATTTCCTGTTTGATGCCCTCCCCAACATCACTACTACTGTTTGGAGGTCTGTACACAACTCCCACTAACGTTTTTTGCCCTTTGGTGTTCTGCAGCTCTACCCATATAGATTCCACATCATCCAAGCTAATGTCCTTCTTAACTGTTGCATTAATCTCTTCCTTAACCAGCAATGCTACCCCACCTCCTTTTCCTTTTATTCTATCCTTCCTGAATGTTGAATACCCCTGGATGTTGAGTTCCCAGCCCTGATCATCCTGGAGCCACGTCTCTGTAATCCCAATCACATCATATTTGTTAACATCTATTTGCACAGTTAATTCATCCACCTTATTACGGATACTCCTTGCATTAAGACACAAAGCCTTCAGGCTTGTTTTTTTAACACCCTTTGTCCTTTTAGAATTTTGCTGTACAGTGGCCCTTTTTGTTCTTTGCCTTGGGTTTCTCTGCCCTCCACTTTTCCTCATCTCCTTTCTGTCTTTTACTTTTGTCTCCTTTTTGTTTCCCTCTGTCTCCCTGCATTGGTTCCCATCCCCCTGCCATATTAGTTTAACTCCTCCCCAACATCATGAGCAAACACTCCCCCTAGGACATTGGTTCCAGTCCTGCCCAGGTGCAGACCGTCCGGTTTGTACTGGTCCCACCTCCCCCAGAACCGGTTTCAATGCCCCAGGAATTTGAATCCCTCCCTGCTGCACCACTGCTCAAGCCACGTATTCATCTGCGCTATCCTGCGATTCCTACTCTGACTAGCACGTGGCACTGGTAGCAATCCCGAGATTACTACTTTTGAGGTCCTACTTTTTAATTTAGCTCCTAGCTCCTTCAATTCGTTTCGTAGGACCACATCCCGTTTTTTACCTATATCGTTGGTACCAATGTGCACCACGACAACTGGCTGTTCTCCCTCCCTTTTTAGAATGTCCTGCACCCGCTCCGAGACATCCTTGACCCTTGCACCAGGGAGGCAAAATACCATCCTGGAGTCTCGGTTGCGGCCGCAGAAACGCCTTTCTATTCCCCTTACAATTGAATCCCCTATCACTATCGCTCTCCCACTCTTTTTCCTGCCCTCCTGTGCAACAGAGCCAGCCATGGTGCCATGAACTTGGCTGCTGCTGCCCTCCCCTGATGAGTCATCCCCCCAACAGTACCCAAAGCAGTGTATCTGTTTTGCAGGGGGATGACCGCAGGGGACCCCTGCACTACCTTCCTTGCACTGGTCTTCCTGCTGGTCTTCCATTCCCTATGTGGCTGTGCACCCTTTCCCTGTGGTACGACCAACTCGCTACACGTGCTACTCACGTCATTCTCAGCATCGTGGATGCTCCAGAGTGAATCCACCCTCAGCTCCAACTCCGCAACGCGGTCCGTCAGGAGCTGGAGGCAGATACACTTCCCGCACACGTAGTTGTCAGGGACACTGGAGTCGTCCCTGAGTTCCCACATGGTACAGGAGGAGCATAACACGTGACCGAGCTGTCCTGCCATGACTTAACCCTTAGATAAGCAACAACAATGCTAAAGTTTACTCACAGCTATAGAAGAGAAAAAAGAAAACTACTCACCAATCACCAGCCAATCACTTACCCCCTTTCTGTTTCTTTCTACTTCTTTTTTGCCTTCTCCCTGTAGCTGCACAAGTACGCCTTTTATAGGCCTCACCAACGGACCTCCTCGACGCTGCTCCCGACTGCCGCCGACGCTGGGCCCCGGACTCCCTGCTGTGCCTTTTATAGGCCTCACCAACGGACCTCCTCGACGCTGCTCCCGACTGCCGCCGACACATAAAGGGAATATAGACAGTCTGGCAGAAAAGCCTTACCTAGTATAATCTTGATAGGAAAGCCAACAGGTGGGTCCAGCAGTTCGGTAAGAAGCGCTACCCAAGTGAAAGGACAACCCTGGAGGCTCATTGGTAAATGGCCTATCTTGGGCATATAGCCAAAGGCCATTAGTGGGGATTGTAAGGGGATAAAAAATGGTCACTAACATGGAGACAGACTGATGGTTACGCTGATGGTCACAAATGGAGATACTGAAGAAAGTGAATTGATCTGACACGTACAATGGTCCAGATTAAGAGGGCTTATCAGTATAAGGAGATTCTGAGGAATCAGGATTTCTTCTGTCTTAAAGTATGGATTGTAATATTGACTGGTTATGTATAATCCACTTATGTATGTAAAGCATGCTTATACACTCGCTTACATTGGGCTAGTAAGAAGGGAATAGCAAAGCCTGATGGGTAATGAACCATCCATTGTGTGAACCTTAGTATAGATTTACATTCTGAATAAGCACATCCACCAAGGGCAACAGTCTGGAACATAGACTGTAAACAGTATCTGACTTTCATGAGAAATTAGAACATTAGACTAGTTCTCTTGGGAAGAGATAAGAAAGCCAGTGTTTGGGAACAGAGTTACTTCACCTGTCATAGGGACTAAGGCAAAGTTCACATCACTGAACAGCATGATTTACATGTGATGAGAGATGGACAGGTGGGAAAGAACCACTCAGAGCTAGTCTGATAAGAGTCAACAAATCAATGTAACCAACAGTAGACCAACCAAACATTTTGTAGGAGGGTAGCACCGCTCAAAAAAATGTATAATTTAATTGAAACCTCTTGTACTTTGAAGTGTTCATCGGAACATTTCACGAGCATGTTCGAATAATAAAACTGGTGAACCAAAATTTTCGTCTGAGTAAATACGTGGTCGCTATACAGAGGGCAGGTGTCAACACCTTATATCAGGGGGTTCACCTTGAGGAAGAGTAGTCTTCCTTTTACCCCAACAGCCTCCAAAGGTTAATGCACAAGATAAAAGTTCATGGGGTTGAGGGTAATATATTAGCATGGATAGAGGATTGGTTAACTAACAGAAAACAGAGAGTTGGGATAAATGGTTCATTCTCTGGTTGGCAACCAGTAACTAGTGGGGTGCTGCAGGGATCAGTGCTGGGACCCCAACTATTTACAATCTATATTAATGACTTGGAAGAAGGGACTGTGTAATGTAGCCGAGTTTGCTGACAATACAAAGATGGGAGGAAAAGCAATGTGAGAGGAGGACACAAAAAATCTACAAAAGGACATAGACAGACTAAGTGAGTGGGCAAAAATTTGGCAGATGGAGTATAGAAACATAGAAAATAGGTGCAGGAGTAGGCCATTCGGCCCTTCAAGACTGCACCGCCATTCAATGAGTTCATGGCTGAACATGCAACTTCAGTACCCCATTCCTGCTTTCACGCCATACCCCTTGATCCCCCTAGTAGTAAGGACTACATCAACTCCTTTTTGACTATATTTAGTGAATTGGCCTCAACAACTTTCTGTGGTAGAGAATTCCACAGGTTCACCACTCTCTGGGTGAAGAAGTTTCTCCTCATCTCGGTCCTAAATGGCTTACCCCTTATCTTTAGACTGTGACCCCTGGTTCTGGACTTCCCCAACATTGGGAACATTCTTCCTGCATCTAACCCCGTCAGAATTTTAAACGTTTCTATGAGATCTCCTCTCATTCTTCTGAACTCCAGTGAATACAAGCCCAGTTGATCCAGTCTTTCTTGATATGTCAGTCCCGCCATCCCGAGAATCCGTCTGGTGAACCTTCGTTGCACTCCCTCAATAGTAAGAATGTCCTCCCTCATGTTAGGAGGCCAAAACTGTACATAATACTCCAAGTGTGGCCTCACCAAGGCCCTGTACAACTGTAGCAACACCTCCCTGCCCCTGTACTCAAATCCCCTCGCTATGAAGGCCAACATGCCATTTGCTTTCTTAACCGCCTGCTGTACCTGCATGCCAACCTTCAATGACTGATGTACCATGACACCCAGGTCTTGTTGCACCTCCCCTTTTTCCAATCTGTCACCATTCAGATAATAATCTGTCTCTCTGTTTTTACCACCAAAGTTAATAACCTCACATTTATCCACATTATACTTCATCTGCCATGCATTTGCCCACTCACCTAACCTATCCAAGTCACTCTGCAGCCTCATATCATCCTCCTCGCAGCTCACACTGCCACCCATCTTAGTGTCATCCACAAATTTAGAGATACTACATTTAATCCCCTCGTCTAAATCATTAATGTACAATGTAACAGCTGGGGCCCCAGCACAGAACCTTGCGGTACCCCACTTGTCACTGCCTGCCATTCTGAAAAGTCCCCATTTACTCCTACTCTTTGCTTCCTGTCTGCCAACCAGTTCTCAATCGACGTCAGCACACTATCCCTAATCCCATGTGCATTAACTTTGCACATTAATCTCTTGTGTGGGACCTTGTCGAAAGCCTTCTGAAAGTCCAAATACACCACATCAACTGGTTCTCCCTTGTCCACTCTACTGGAAACATCCTCAAAAAATTCCAGAAGATTTGTCAAGCATGATTTCCCTTTCACAAATCCATGCTGACTTGGACGTATCAGGTCACCTCTTTCCAAATGCGCTGCTATGACATCCTTAATAATTGATTCCATCATTTTACCCACTACCGATGTCAGGCTGACCGGTCTATAATTCCCTGTTTTCTCTCTCCCTCCTTTTTTATAAAGTAGTGTTACATTGGCTACCCTCCACTCCATAGGAACTGATCCAGAGTCTATGGAATGTTGGAAAATGACTGTCAATGCATCCGCTATTTCCAAGGCCACCTCCTTAAGTACTCTGGGATGCAGACCATCAGGCCCTGGGAATTTATCGACCTTCAATCCCATCAATTTCCCCAACACAATTTCCCGACTAATAAGGATTTCCCTCAGTTCCTCCTTCTTACTAGACCATCTGACCCCTTTTATATCCAGAAGGATGTTTGTGTCCTCCTTAGTGAATACCGAACCAAAGTAATTGTTCAATTGGCGTGCCATTTCTTTGTTCCCTGTATGACTTCCTCTGATTCTGATTGCAGGGGACCTAGGTTTGTCTTTACTAACCTTTTTCTCTTTACATATCTATAGAAGCTTTTGCAGTACTCTATTTTCCGTGCCCTAATCAAACCCTTTGTCCTCCTCTGCTGAGTTCTAAATTTCTCCCAGTCCCTGGGTTCGCTACTATTTCTGGCCAATTTGTATGCCACTTCCTTCGCTTTAATGCTATCCCTGATTTCCCTTGATAGCCACGGTTGAGCCACCTTCCCTTTTTTATTTTTACACCAGATAGGGATGTACAATTGTTGTAGTTCATCCATGCGGTCTCTAAATGTCTGCCATTGCCCATCCACTGTCAACTCCTTAAGTATCATTCACCAATCTATCCTAGCCAATTCACACCTCATACCTTCAAAGTTACCCTTCTTTAAGTTCTGGACCATGGTCTCTGAATTAACTGTTTCATTCTCCATCCAAATGTAGAATTCCACCATATTATGGTCACGCTTCACCAAGGGGCCTCGCACAACGAGATTGCTAATTAATCCTCTCTCATTACACAACACCCAGTCTAAGATGGCCTCTCTCCTAGTTGGTTCCTCGACATATTGGTCTAGAAAACCATCCCTTATGCACTCCAGGAAATCCTCCTCCACTGTATTGCTTCCAGTTTGGTTAGCCCAATCTACATGCATTTAAAGTCACCCATGATAACTGCTGCACCTTTATTCTATGCATCCCTAATTTCCTGTTTGATGCCCTCCCCAACATCACTACTACTGTTTGGAGGTCTGTACACAACTCCCACTAACGTTTTTTGCCCTTTGGTGTTCTGCAGCTCTACCCATATAGATTCCACATCATCCAAGCTAATGTCCTTCCTAACTATTGCATTAATCTCCTCTTTAACCAGCAATGCTACCCCACCTCCTTTTCTTTTTATTCTATCCTTCCTGAATGTTGAATACCCTTGGATTTTGTGTTCCCAGCCCTGATCATCATGGAGCCACGTCTCTGTAATCCCAATCACATCATATCTGTTAACATCTATTTGCACAGTTAATTCATCCACCTTATTATGGATACTCCTTGCATTAAGACACAAAGCCTTCCGGCTTGTTTTTTTAGCACCCTTTGTCATTTTAGAATTATGATGTAGTGTGGCCCTTTTTGTTTCTTGCCTTTGTTTACTCGGCCTTCCACTATTGCTTTTTACCTTTCTACCATCTGTTTCTGACTCCATATTACTTCAGCCTGTCTCGCTGCATAGGTTCCCATCCCCCTGCCATATTAGTTTAAACAGCCCCGAACTGCATTAGCAAATGTTACCCCTAGGACATCAGTTCCAATCCTGCCCAAGTGCAGACCGTCCCTTTTGTACAGGTCCCACTTCCCCCAGAACTGGTTCCAATGTCCCATGAGTATAATGTTGGAAAGTGTGAGGTCATGCACTTTGGCAGAAAAAATCAAAGCGCAAGGTGTTACTTAAATGGAGCAAGATTGCAAAGTGCTGCAGTATAACGGGACCTGGGGGTACTTGTGCATGAAACACAAAAGGATAGGATGCAGGTACAGCAAGTGATCAGGAAGGCCAATGGAATCTTGGCCTTTATTGCAAAGGGGATGGAGCATAAAAGCAAGGAAGACTTGCTATGGCTATACAGGATATTGGTGAGGCCACACCTGGAATACTGCGTACATTTTTGGTTTCCATATTTACGAAATGATACACTTGCTTTGGAGGCAGTTCAGAGAAGGTTCACTCGGTTGATTCCAGAGATGAGTGGGTTGACTTATTGGAAAGGTTGAGTAGTTTGGGCCTCTACTCATTGGAATTCAGAAGAATGAGAGGTGATCTTATCGAAACATATAAGATTTTGAGGGCGCTTGACAAGGTGGATGCAGAGAGGATGCTTCCACTGATGGGGGAGATGAGAACTAGAGGGCATAATCTTAGAATGAGGGGCCGCCCATTTAAAACTGAGATGAGGAGAAATTTCTTCTGTCAGAGGATTGTAAATCTGTGGAATTTGCTGCCTCAGAGAGCTGTGGAAGCTGGGACATTGAGTAAATTTAAAACAGAAATAGACAGTTTCTTAAAAGATAAGGGGATAAAGGGTTATGGGGAGAGGGCAGGGAAGTGGAGCTTAGTGCATGATCAGATATGCCATGACCTTATTGAATGGTGGAGCAGGCTCAATGGGCCGTTTGGTCTACTCCTGTTCCTATTTCTTATGTTCTGATGTTCTTAAAGCAAGTATATCCTTTCTTAAATATGGAAACCAAAACTTTACGCAGTATTCCAGGTGTGCCCTCACCAATACCCACTATAACTGGAGCAAGACTTCCCTGCTTTTATACTCCATCCCCTTTGCAATAACGGCCAAGATTCCATTGGTCTTCCTGATCACTTGCTCTATCTGCGTACTAACCTTTTGTCTTTCATGCACCAGGACCCCCAGATCCCGCTGTACTGCAGCACTATGCAATTTTTCTCCATTTAAATAATAACTTGCTCTTCGACTTTTTATTGCTGAAGTGCATAACCTCACACTTTCCAACATTATACTCCATCTGATAAATTTTTGACCACTCACTTAGCGTGTCTATGTCCTTTTGCAGGTTTTTTGTGTCCTCCTCATACATTGCTTTTCCTCCCATCTTTATATCGTCAGCAAACTTGGCTACATTGCACTTGGTCCGTTCATCCAATTCATTAATATAGATTGTCAATAGTTGGGGTCCCAGCCCTGATTCCTGCGGCACCCCACTAGCTACTGATTGCCAACCCGAGAATGAACCATTTATCCCGACTCTCTGTTTTCTGTTTGTTAGCCAATCCTCTATCCATGCTAATATATTACTCCCAACCCTGTGAATTTTTTTCTTGTGCTTTAACCTTTTATGTGGCACCTTGTCAAATGCCTTCTGGAAGTCCAAATACACCACATCCACTTATTCCCCTTTATCCACCATGATCATTACATCCTCAAAGAATTCCAGCAAATTTGTCAAACATGACTTCCCCTTCATAAATCCATGCTGACTGCCTGACTGAATTATTATTTTCCAAATGTCCTGCTACTGCTTCTTTAATAATGGACTTCAACATTTTTCCAACCTCAGATGTTAGGCTAACTGGTCTATAGTTTCCTGCTTTTTGTCTGCCTCCTTTTTTAAATAGGGGCGTTTACATTTGCAGTTTTCCAATCTGCTGGGACCTCCCCAGAATCCAGGGAATTTTGGTAAATTGCAATCCACTGTACCTGCCGCTACTTTTCTTAAGACCCTAGGATACAAGCCATCAGGTTCGTCTTTAGTCCCATTATCTTACGGAGTACCACCTCCTTAGTGATTGTGATTGTGATAAGTTCTTCCCTCCCAATAGACTCTTGACGATCCACTGTTGGGATATTTTTAGTGTCCTCGACCGTAAAAACTGATACAAAATATTTGTTCAGAATTTCTTCCATCTCCATGTTCCCCATCACTAATTCTCCGGTTTCGTCCTCTAAGGGACCAACAGTTACTTTAGCCACCCTTTTCCTTTTTATATACCTGTAGAAACTCTTGCTTTCTGTTTTTATATTTCATGCTGGTTTACTTTCATAGTCTATCTTCCCTTTCTTAATCATTTTTTTTAGTTATTCTTTGCTGGCTTTTAAAAGCTTCCCAATCTTCTGTCCTCCCAGTTTTGGCCACTTTGTATGTCCTTGTTTTTAATTGGATACCATCCTTTATTTCTTTAGTTAGCCACAGATGGCTATCTTTTCTTTTACACCCTTTCCTCCTCACTGGAATATATTTTTCTTGAGAGTTATGAAATATCTCGTTAAATGTACGCCACTGTTCATCAGCCGTCTTACACTTTAATCTATTTTCCCAGTCCACTTTAGCAACTCTGCCCTCATACCTTTGTAGTCTCCTTTATTTAAACTTAGTATGAAGGTTAGAGATCCAACATTCTCGCGCTCCATCTGAATTTGAAATTCTATGATCACTCATTACAAGGGGATCCTTTACTCGAAGATTGTTTATTAATCCTGTCTCTGACCAGATCTAAGATAGCTTGTTCCCGATTGGTTCCATTACATACTGAGGAACCTGTCCCTTATGCACTCTATGAACTCTTCCTCAAGGCTACCCTGACCACTTTGATTTGTCCAATCAATATGGAGGTTAAAATCACGCATGATTATTGCTGCTCCCTTTTTACAAGCCCCCACCATTTCCTGGTTTATACTCCAACCAACAGAATTGCTACTGTTAGGGGGCCTATAGACTACGCCCACCAGTGACTTTTTCCCCTTTTGTTCCTTATCTCTACCCAAACTGTTTCAACATCCTGATCATTTGAGCCAATATCGTTCCTCAATATTGCATTGATTCCATCCTTTATCAACAGAGCTACCACACCTCCTTTTCCTTTTTGTCTCTCCTTCTGAAGTATCAGGTTAAGACACAGGAATAAGATATGTAATATGCAAGACCAAGAAATTTGTAGTTTACAGATAGCATTTTAATATTGGGCCTAAAATCGTGCTCCCCACGGGCATGTACGAGGTGGGCTGGCCCACGTGATCCCATTGATGCGTACAGAACCCTTACGTTCCTGGGATACGCGTGCGTCTATGAAGGCCTTCGCGTAGATGGCCAGGACCGCAAGTCTACGAAACTCTGGAACCACCAAAAACAACAATAACGTATTTATATAGCACCTTTAACGTCATGAAATGAACCAAGGCGCTTCACAGGAGTATTATGCCAGGTAGATTTGTAGAAATTTATCAGGTCTGAGGCAACTGCCCATGGGAAGCCTCCGCCTGCAAATTCTGGACCATTGCTGTTATGTATACAACCCTATGTAACCAGTATTATTCTGCCACCAGAGGGCATACCTTTTGGAGTCCCAAGGGATCCCAGAATCCCTCGGGAGCACTGTATATGAACAGGCCTCCCATGCTGTACCAGCACTCTGAAGTTAGAATAAAGGAACTAAGGTCACACTTACTCAATCTACAGCACTCAGTTACATTACTTTATTTGAGACATAACAACTGGCGATGAGATAACGAACCACCACGCGAAAATGCAGAGAACTTTTGGCATCCTGGAGAAACTCTCAGTAGGGACGATTGGAAGGCCTTCGTGGCGCGACTCAACCAATACTTCGTGACCAATGAGCTGGAAGGGAGCGCGAACGCTGCCAAATGAAGGGCGATCCTCCTCACCATCTGCAGGGCAACAACCAATGGCCTCATGAAGAATCTTCTTGGTCCGATGAAACCAACAGCCAAATCATATGAAGAACTGTGTACGCTGGTCCGGGAATACCTAAATCTGAAGGAGAGCATTCTGATGGCAAGGTATCGATTTTACACATGTCAACGGTCTGAAGGCCAGGAAGTGGTGAGCTACGTCGCCGAACTAAGGCACCTTGCAGGCCATTGCGAATCCGATGGATTCCTGGAGCAAATGCTAAAGGACATTTTTGTACTTGACATTGGCCATGAGGTTATCCTTCGCAAACTATTGACTGTTGAAACACCGAACCTGAGCAAAGCCATAACGATAGCCCAGACATTTATGTCCACCGGCGATAACAGCAAACACATTTCGCAGCATTACAAGGTTTCAGCAAGTACTCTACACAAAGTAACGTCGTTTTCAGGCAGGAATGCATATGGCAGAATGTACACGCCTGCAGCTGCACGACCTCAGATGACCCAGAGTCCGCCATCAAACATTAATGCGAGGCAATTGACACCTTGTTGGTGCTGCGGAGGTGATCATCGAGTCCATCAATGCTGCTTCAAACACTATGCGTGCAAAGGCTGTGGAACAATGGGACACCTCCAGCGAGTGTGCAGACGAGCTACAAACCCTGCAAACCACCACATTACAGAGGAAGACCGATCCATGGCGGATCAAACTGAACTAGAGACTCAAATCGAGGAGGCAGAAGTGTATGGGATACACACCTTCACCACGAAATATCCACCGATCATGTTAAAAGTCGAACTGAACGGAATTCCAATATCCATGGAACTGGACACGGGTGCGAGTCAGTCTATCATGAACAAAAAGGCCTTAGGTTGTGGTGCAACAAGGCACACAGGCCCAAGCTGAGCCCTATTCATACCAAGCTGAGAACTTACACTAAAGAGCTGATCCCTGTAATTGGCAGCACAGCAGTAAAAGTCTCCTATGATGGAGCAGTGCACAAACTCCCACTATGGATTGTACCAGGAGATGGCCCCACACTGTTTGGCAGAAGCTGGATGGGAAAAATCCACTGGAACTGGGACGACATCTGAGCATTTTTGTCCGTCAACGATGCCTCATGTGCCCAGGTTCTGAGCAAGTTTCCGTCGTTATTTGAGCCAAGCATCGGAAGTTTCTCGGGGGCGAAGGTGCAGATCCACTTGGTTCCCGGTACACGACCCATCTACTACAAGGCATGGGCGGTGCCATATATGATGCGAGAGAAAGTGGAGATCGAGCTGGACAGGCTGCAACGAGAGGGCATCAGCGCGCCGATGGAGTTCAACGAGTGGGCCAGTCCGATTGATCCGGTCCTCAAGAGCGATGGCACGGTCAGAATTTGTGAGGAAAGTAAAGATGAACTGTTTTTCGCTGCAGGACCAATATCCGCTACCCAAGGCAGACGACCTATTTGCGACGCTGGCAGGAGGAAGGACGTTCACCAAGTTGGACCTGACTTCGGCCTACATGACGCAGGAGCAGGTGGAATCTTCGAAAGGCCTCACCTACATCAACACGCACAAAGGTCTTTTCATCTACAATAGATGCCTGTTTGGGATTCGATCGGCCGCGGCTATTTTGCAAAGGAACATGGGGAGTCTGCTAAAGTCGGTTCCGCGCACCGTGGTTTTCCAGGACGACATATTGATCACAGGTCGGGACACCATCGAACACTTGCAGAACCTAGAAGAGATTCTAAGTCAGCTACATCGTGTGGGACTCAGGTTAAAACGCTCGGTGTGTTTTCCTGGCGCCAGAGGTCGAGTTCTTAGGGAGAAGAATCGCAGCAGACGGCATCAGACCCACCGATGCCAAGACAGAGGCCATCAAAAACGCGCCGAGATCACAGAATGTGATGGAGCTGCGGTCATTCCTGGGACTCCTCAATTATTTTGGTAATTTCCTACCTGGGTTAAGCACCTTGCTAGAACCTCTACTTGTGTTGCTACGCAAGGGAGATGACTGGGTATGGGGGAGATCACAAGAGACAGCTTTTGAGACAGCCAGAAATCTGTTATGTTCCAACAAACTGCTTGTTCTGTATGATCCATGTAAACGTTCAGTGCTAGCTTGCGATGTGTCTTCGTACTGGGTCGGTTATGTGTTACAACAAGCAAACGAATTGGGTACATTGCAACTGGTCACCTATGCGTCCAGGAGTTTGTCCAAGGCCGAAGGGGCCTAGAGCATGTTTGA
Source organism: Pristiophorus japonicus (assembly GCF_044704955.1). NCBI lineage: Eukaryota > Metazoa > Chordata > Chondrichthyes > Pristiophoridae > Pristiophorus > Pristiophorus japonicus. The sequence continues at coordinate 85,779,995 of NC_091979.1, read as the reverse complement.
AAAAGAAGCTCTTGCATGTGTTTACGGGGTTAAAAAAAAATGCACCAGTATCTGTTTGGACTTAAGTTCGAGTTAGAAACTGACCATATGTCGCTCATATCGCTATTCTCAGAGAGCAAAGGTATTAATACCAATGCCTCTGCTCGCATCCAAAGATGGGCGCTCACGCTGTCTGCATATAATTATGCAATCTGCCACATACCAGGCACAGAGAACTGTGCTGATGCTCTCAGTCGGCTACCATTGCCTACCACCGGGGTGGAAATGGCACAACCTGCAGACTTGCTCTTGGTGATGGATGCATTTGAAAACGAAAAGTCACCTGTTACGGCCCGCCAGATCAGGACCTGGACCAGTCAGGATCCTTTACTGTCCCTTGTAAAAAACTGTGTCCTCCATGGGAGCTGGTCCAGCATCCCAGCGGGGATGCATGAAGATATCAAGCCGTTCCAGCGACGCAAAGACAAAATGTCCATACAGGCGGACTGTTTTTTGTGGGGTAATTGCGTGGTTTTGCCTAAGAAAGGCAGGGAACCATTCCTACGCGACCTACACAGTACCCACCCAGGCATAGTAATGATAAAAGCTATAGCCAGATCCCATGTGTGGTGGCCCGGCATCGACTCAGATTTGGAGTCTTGCGTGCGCCAATGCAATACTTGCTCTCAACTGAGCAATGCACCCAGAGAGGCACCGCTAAATTTGTGGCCATGGCCCTCCAAATCGTGATCTAGGATCCACGTTGATTTTGCTGACCTGTTTCTAGGCAAAATGTTTTTGGTTGTTGTGGATGCTTATTCAAAATGGATTGAGTGTATAATAATATCAGTAAACATGTCCACTGCCACCATCGAAAGCCTACGAGCCATGTTTGCCACGCACGGCCTGCCTGATGTCCTTGTCAGCGACAATGGGCCGTGCTTCACCAGTGCTGAATTCAAAGAATTCATGACTCGCAATGGGATCAAGCACGTCACATCTGCTCCGTTCAAGCCCGCATCCGACGGCCAGGCAGAATGGGCAGTCCAAACCATCAAGCTTGAAATGCGTGTCGGAAGGCTCCCTGCAGACTTGCCTGTCCCGAGTCCTGCTCAGCTACCGCACAAGACCCCACTCGCTCACCGGGGTTCCCCCAGCCGAGCTGCTCATGAAAAGGGTGCTCAAAACAAGGTTCTCTCTTGTCTACCCTGATCTCCACGCTCATGTCAAGGACAGGCGCCATCAATAAAGCATGCACCATGTGCAAATTTGTCATGTGATATTGAAGTCAATGACCCTGTATTTGTACTCAACTACGGACATGGTCCCAAATGGCTTGCTGGCACTGTCATAGCCAAAGAAGGGAGTAGGGTGTTTCAGGTCAAACTTGCAAATGGACTAACTTGCAGGAAGCATTTGGACCAAACCAAACTGCGATTCACAGACAGCCACGGGCAACCTGAAGAGGACACCACCAACTTCAACCCTCCAACACACACACAAGCGGCAACCGACATCACGGTTGACCACGAAGCTGAACTCACCAACCCCAGCAGCCCAGCAAGGCCAGCTGCACAGCAGCCCAGCGAAGAGCCAACCAACCCACCTACATCTGCATTTGTACCGAGATGATCATCTAGGGAGCGAAAGGCCCCAGACTGTCTCATCCTGTAAATAATTGTATTATTGACTTTGGGAGGGAGTGATGTTATGTATGCAACCCTATGTAACCAGTATTATACCGCCACCAGAAGGCATACCAGTTGGCGTCCCAAGGGATCCCAGAATCCCTTGGGAGCACTGTATATAAGCAGGCCTCCCATGCTGTACCAGCACTCTGGAGTTAGAATAAAGGAATTAAGGTCACACTTACTCAGTTGCATTACTTTGTTTGAGACATAACAATTGCCTTCTTGGAACTTCATTCAAAATGCAAAAGAAATACTGTCCAAAGGACAGTGTTCAAGCAGAACAACCATCATTAGCAGTATGACAAAGTTTAGAAGGGTAGATTGAGGCACATGCTAAGAGGCTTCAGGGTGACTTGGACAGGTTAGGTGAGTGGGCAAATGCATGGCAGATGCAGTATAATGTGGATAAATGTGAGGTTATCCACTTTGGTGGCAAAAACACGAAGGCAGAATATTATCTGAATGGTGACAGATTAGGAAAAAGGGAGGTGCAACGAGACCTGGGTGTCATGGTTCATCAGTCATTGAAAGTTGGCATGCAGGTACAGCAGGCGGTGAAGAAGGCAAATGGCATGTTGGCCTTCATAGCGAGGGGATTTGAGTATAGGAGCAGGGAGGTCTTACTGCAATTGTACAGGGCCTTGCTGAGGCCTCACCTGGAATATTGGGTTCAGTTTTGGTCTCCTAATCTGAGGAGGGACGTTCTTGCTATTGAGGGAGTGCAGCGAAGGTTCACCAGACTGATTCCCGGGATGGCTGGACTGACATATGAGGAGAGATTGGATCAACTGGGCCTTTATACACTGGAGTTTAGAAGGATGAGAGGGGATCTCATAGAAATGTATAAGATTCTGACGGGACGGGACACATTAGATGCAGGAAGAATGTTCCCGATGTTGGGGAAGTCCAGAGCCAGGGGACACAGTCTTAGGATAAGGGGTAGGCCATTTAGGACTGAGATGAGGAGAAACTTCTTCACTCAGAGAGTTGTTAACCTGTGGAATTCCCTACCGCGGAGATTTGTTGATGCCAGTTCATTGGATGTATTCAAGAGGGAGCTAGAAATTTCCTAGCCTAACGCACGTTTTAAGGCCATTTTTCCGCGTTAAAATGTTGTTAAAATAATCTCAGGACATTTTTCAAATTTGGCCGGTGGTTTAATGCCGTCCTTAAAAAAAAATAATGACCGCCTTTTTTCAAAACCGTTTTTGTGATGTCACTAGGCTTCAAAAATCACGGTATCGTCATTTTTATGAATTTGGGCAATAACTACATTTTTAAGGACAGTGATAAATTGCGAACTGAGAAAGCTTGTCTTACCTGATCGAGTCGGAATGAAATTGACGATAGCGGCGCCAGCTTGAAAAACGGAACTGAGTTACAGGTTTTGGAGGCAAGGCTGCATTTAGAGATTAAGTTTATAATTAATTTTTAAGGGCATTTAAGGACATTTTAAGATTGGGGCCTATTCTTTCTATGCCATATTTGATGACTGCTTATGATAGCCAGGATAATCATATAAGAAGACTTATTCAACAGCATAATCAAAGAGGTCGCAGACTTATGGGGAGGAGGCCTTAACCACGAGTTTACAGGGAACATCACTCATACCTCCACCTGACTGAGGCACAGTACGTTAGAAGGCTGCGCTTTTGAAAAGAAGTGGTCACAGAGATATGCCAGTTCATAAAGGCAAACATACAGCCTACAAGCATGAGGAGGGCTGAACTGACAGTCGAGGTCAAGGTGACTATGACACTTGCCTTCTATGCCTCAGGCTCCTTTCAGGCATCAGCAGGGGACATATGCTGCATCTCGCATCGCTGCATTCACCCAGTGATTACTGCACAGTTTGCATGTAGGAGGACTTCATCAACTTACTAATGACCAGTGAGGCACAGAATGAGGGGACTATAGGCTTTGCACAAATTGCTGGCTTCCCCAAGGTACAGGCTGCCATTGACTGTACGCACATCGCCTTTTGAGGATCCGGAAGTTTACCAAAACCAAAAGGGATTCCACTCACTGAACCTACAGATCGTTTGCGACCATACTCAATGTATCATGTTAGTAAATGCAAAATTTCCAGGGAGCATCCATGATGCTTTCATCTTGTGTGAGAGCACTGTTTCACAGCTGTTTAAGGAGCCAGAGTTGGATCCTGGGGGACAAAGGTTACTGGCTCCCCACCAGGCTCATGACCCCCTTCCGCAAACCGCAGACAGAAGGCAAGCTTCGCTACAATATCTGCCATATAGCTACATGCAATTGGAGAGCTAAAGCAGTGCTTCCGATGCTTGGCCCACTCTGGAGGCTCCCTGCAATACTCCCCTCAGCAGGTCAGTGAGTTCACTGTGGTGTGCTGCATGCTACACAATTTAGCCACTGGGGATTGCAGAACGACCTCAGGAGAGTGGGGAGAGGAGAAGGAGGAGGACTCATCCACTCAAATTCGAAACTTAAAATTTTCTTAAAATTTTAAAATGCTCAAAATGTATACATTCAACTCTGCAAAAAGGTGTTGCTTTCTGAAGTCTGGTGCAGAGAGTTATCTTTCTTTTTTTTTGCATTTTAAAAGTTCGACAAATACATATTAGCATGGATAGAAGACTGGCTGACAAACAGAAAACAGAGATTAGGGATAAATGGTTCATTCCGGGTTGGCAATCAGTAACCAGTGTGGTGCCGCAGGGATCAGTGCTGGGACCCCAACTATTTACAATCTATATTAACGACTTGGAAGAGGGGACTGAGTGTAACGTAGCCAAGTTTGTTGACGATACAAAGATGGGAGGAAGGGTAATGTGTGAGGAGGACATAAAGAGGCTGCAGGAGGACATAGACAGGCTAAGTGAGTATAATGTTGGAAAATGTGAGATCATGCATTTTGGCAGAAAAAAATCAAAGAGCAAGTTATTATTTAAATGGAGAAAGATTTCAAAGTGCTGCAGTACAGCGGGACCTGGGGGTACTTATGCATGAAACACAAAAGGATAGGATGCAGGTACAGCAAGTGATCAGGAAGGCCAATGGTATCTTGGCCTTTATTGCAAAGGGGATGGAGTATAAAAGCAGGGACGTCTTGTTACAGCTGTACAGGGTATTAGTGAGGCCACACCTGGAATACTGCGTGCAGTTTTGATTTCCATATTTACGAATGGATATACTTGCTGTGGAGGCAGTTCAGAGAACGTTCACTAGGTTGATCCCGGAGATGAGTGGGTTAACTTATGAGGAAAGGTTGAGTAGGTTGGGCCTCTACTCATTGGAATTCAAAAGAATGAGAGGTGATCTTATAGAAACTTATAAGATTAGCATGGATAGAAGACTGGCTGACAAACAGAAAACAGAGATTAGGGATAAATGGTTCATTCCGGGTTGGCAATCAGTAACCAGTGTGGTGCCGCAGGGGGCTTGACAAGGTGGATGCAGAGAGGATGTTTCCACTGATGGGGGAGACTAGAACTAGAGAGCATGATCTTAGAATAAAGGGCCGCCCATTTAGAACCGAGATGAGGAGAAATTTATTCTCTCAGAGGGTTGTGAATCTATGGTATTCGCTGCCTCAGAGAGTTGTGGAAGCTGGGACATTAAATAAATTGAAGACAGAAATAGACAGTTTCTTGAATGATAAGGGGATGGGGGGTTATGGGGAGCGGGCAGGGAAGTGGAGCTGAGTCCATGATAAGATCAGCCATGATCTTATTGAATGGCAGAGCAGGCTCGAGGGGCCTTATGGCCTACTCCTGTTCCTATTTCTTATGTTCTTATGTTCTTATGTTCATATAACAATGGTACCAACAATCTGTAAAGCAACACCACGCATACCAATAGTTTACACATTACGATGATTCTCTACTCCACGCATAAAAGCAGTCCGCATCCTTTTTCTCCACTGGTCACACATTCTTGAAATTGGTCAGAAATTTTTATTTTTAAAATACCAAATATTGCCTCATGTCCGAAACTAGAGGTTTTTCACACAATTTAAGTCAACCAAAATTTCACCATAGCCATAATAAAAGTCTAGTTTTCATAAATTAATTAACCTCAATAACTCCAAATTAAGTCAAACCAATCTCAAACTAACCAATGCCAGTTGAGAAAAACTATACAGACACACTTAAAGACAAATTACCATCCACATACCTTTTTAAAAACAACTTTAAACATTCTCCCTGAAAACATCAGAAGTTTTTACACAGACAGGCTTTCACACACAACACATCATGACTTCTCAAACATCCATAGCAGCAAATTCTATGTTTTATTTCTCTCGGCATGAAAGTTAGAAGCTTAAGTGTCGGGTTCACCTTCTTAGACTTCTAGAAAATGCAATTCTATTTTCTTTGTCTCTTAAACAAACGGTTTACTGCCGTAAACACAATGCTTCCCAGCCATGCTTTGTACTCCCTTTTGGATCCTGCAGAGTCCTTCTGCTCACTTGTTTCACCTTTTCCTGCACCACCTTACTGTCAGCTTTCAAATTTCTAAAACTGCTTTTGCAGCTACTGAGGAGGATCTGCTTCAAGCTCACATCCCCCAACTCCAGGTTACCCCTCCAAAAATCCGTCCAGCATCTATTTTGATCCAGTGGACCACCTGTGGAGTTAATGGAGCCTATATCCCGACTCCATGCTGCCAATTCATTCTCATCACAGTTATTGATCTGTCCCGGTGGTCCCGGTGCTTCGGGAGCTGGCCAACCCTCGCTGGGTCCCATCATTAGGCTCCTTTCTCTCCTCATCCCAATTTACCCAACTTCCCCCGGTGTCATAAGACAAGCCATACCCCTGGCCCCGGATAATGCTCGGGTCAACTTACTGATTTTTTCATTTCAGGGCCTCCTGATCGGCCTCTTCACATATCTGATTTTGAGCTACCTTATATGCCACCTTTATATCTTTTAACTGACCCTCAGCCTCATCAGCTCTCTCTGCTAGTCGGGAATTTTCTTCTCGGAGGACTTGTTCGTTGAACTTAGCCTCGGTAACCTGGCACTGTAAATACTCTAAGTGATTCTGCGCCATTTCTTCCTACCCTGGTCCTGCCTTTCTTTCTCGAAACTGGCTACTTTGTCTTTTAACCTTTTATTCTCCTCCTCCAGCTTTTCTATCTTTTCTCTTAACAGTTGTGCCTGCTTACATGAGCGAAAACGCATTCTCTTTTGACCCTTTGTGGTTGCTACTGACTGTCCACTCTGCCACTTTTTCCTGTGGATTCCCAGAGTGCAGCATTTCCCGTGCCCATGACTTTGAAATGTCCAATTTGTTGCATATATATGCAGCTACCTTTAGCCTCCATGGCAGGCTCTACCGCATTTTGCTGCGGTGAGTCCATTTCCAGTGCCTCTGGCTGAGAAATTTTCCCTGACTATCTTGGTCTCCCCTGAGTCCACCTCGCAGTGACGTGCGGTTCCTGTTACTCAGGCATCTCTCTTTGGCTACTCTATTTGACCCGAGACTACACCGGTCTGTCAGAGACTGTTTCTCTCCTGGTCCCCCAGTCGCCTTTGAGATCACGCTTGATATCACCCTTGGCCTCCCTGAGACCCCTGTTTGCAGACTATCCGCGACTACCATTTGGCTTCTCTCAGTGATTACCCCAGTCAACCAAGATTACTCCAACCTATCCGAGACTGTTTCCTTCCTCTGGCTGCCCTGGCTGTCCGTGAGATTACTATGGTCTTCCTGAGACCCCTGCGCAGACTGCCTGCAACTTCTTTTCTCCGTGGCTACTCTAGTCAGCCCGGGATTACTCCAGCCTACCCAAGACTGTTTCCTCCTCTGCTGGCTGCCCTAGCTGTCCCTGAGAAGATCCTTTTCGACTAACTTAGCCGACCTTAGACTTAACCAAGCCTCACTCGGGGTTCTTGCCCTGGTTTTGTGTCCGTGATCCTATTCCCAATGCTGAGGTCCTGCCGCCATTCGCCAATTTCAGTAGGGTGTTTGTTTTTCACTCTACTCTGATTCTTAGACCTTGGAACTTATAGTGGGAAAGGACAACATGTGGCACAAAATTTAGGCTTAACCCAGTGTCATAGAAACATAGAAACATAGAAAATAGGTGCAGCAGCAGGCCATTCAGCCCTTCTAGCCTGCACCGCCATTCAATGAGTTCATGGCTGAACATGAAACTTCAGTACCCCCTTCCTGCTTTCTCGCCATAACCCTTGATCCCCCGAGTAGTAAGGACTTCATCTAACTCCCTTTTGAATATATTTAGTGAATTGGCCTCAACTACTTTCTGTGGTAGAGAATTCCACAGGTTCACCACTCTCTGGGTGAAGAAGTTTCTCCTCATCTCGGTCCTAAATGGCTTACCCCTTATCCTCAGACTGTGACCCCTGGTTCTGGACTTCCCCAACATTGGGAACATTCTTCCTGCATCTAACCTGTCTAAACCCGTCAGAATTTTAAACGTTTCTATGAGGTCCCCTCTCATTCTTCTGAACTCCAGTGAATACAAGCCCAGTTGATCCAGTCTTTCTTGATAGGTCAGTCCCACCATCCCGGGAATCAGTCTGGTGAATCTTCGCTGCACTCCCTCAATAGCAAGAATGGCCTTCCTCAAGTTAGGAGACCAAAACTGTACACAATACTCCAGGTGTGGCCTCACCAAGGCCCTGTACAACTGTAGCAACACCTCCCTGCCCCTGTATTCAAATCCCCTCGCTATGAAGGCCAACATGCCATTTGCTTTCTTAACCGCCTGCTGTACCTGCATGCTAACCTTCAATGACTGATGTACCATGACACCCAGGTCTCGTTGCACCTTCCCTTTTCCTAATCTGTCACCATTCAGATAATAGTCTGTCTCTCTGTTTTTACCACCATACGCAACAAAAACTACAGGACTAGACTTCTGCGAGAAATTGATTTTAGACATACAATCACCAGCCCTGGCTGTAGCTATTGTAGGTTCGTGATCGTTGATTCCGTGACCTGTTGGTTCTTCTTCCGGCCATTCTCTGCAGCTTCTGTTCCTTTCCTTCCGTGCCTGCTTGCTGTTTCTGTGTTTCTATGTTCGAATATTTATATCCATAGTATGAATAAATTTCCTGCTGGGCCGGGGTCCGATTATAGATGTGGTGATTTGTTTAACTAGCTGTGGTGATGAGTTTGAATGGCTACTAATTTGCACACGGAGTCGATAGTGCAAAAGATAACTTTTTATTCTGAATGCTCCGTAATCCAAAAATGTGCATTTCATAGGGTCCTTTGTACTCCTGGTTTTCTTGCAGACTTATAGTCTCTGGAGTATCAATGTCTTTGTATGCATAAGCAAGTTTCGTCCTTGATCAACTTAGATTGCTTTTAATGGGTGATGAGTCACCACTTGCCTCAGGCTGGCACCTTGTTCCCTCCCAGGTAATCCAACAGTTTTTACTTTAAAACAGTTTGTTTTACTTTAAAACAGTTTGTTTGTGGCCTCTTCCTGTGACTTGTTCCAAGAAAAATAGGTGTATCTTAAAGTACAGCGCTCCGCTTGTTGGGGGACAGACGAAGGAGATGCCAATAAAAGCACTTGAAAACCTCTGGCTGCGGAAGGCCCAGCTTTGGCCTCTTCAGCCTGTGGATTAACCTGCATACTGACTGTTGAGGTTGGTCTGAGGATTGGAGTGGCATCATTCGAGACTGTCAATTGCCGCTGGGCAATGACGGCCTCGGTGTTTTCCCGCATTGCAGCAACTATTCAGACACGTCCTCCAGAATATCAACAGATAGTATTGCTATGCATCCCGACAGGCCCTCCCTAATGTCAGCAGATAGTGCTGCTATGCTTGCCGGAATGTCAGGACCCTCATGGACAACACCAACAGCGACAGGCCAGAACGCTGCACCGCCATAGTTGCCCGGGAACTTAGACGCTTTGATATAGACATCTCCGCCCTAAGCAAGACCCGGCGGGCAGGGGAAGGCCAGCTCAAGGAAAAAGGTGGAGGTTACATCTTTTTCTGAAAAGGGCAACCAGAGGACGAATGGCGTCTTCACAGAGTCAGCTTCGCCATCAAAAATGAGCTGGTCGACCGCCTCAAAGACTCCCACTGCAGGGTTAACGAACGCCTCATGACTCTTCGACACACCCTGTCCAGAATCAATGCGCCACAGTCATTACTGCGTATGCTCCAACATTCGATGCAACAGATGAGCCCAAAGAGGGTTTTTACTCCAACCTCAAAAAATCCCTGTCCTGCGCCCCCGCAGGTGACAAACTGATCCACCTCGGTGACTTCAACGCCAGAGTTGGCAAGGACACAGACCTCTGGGGAGGTGTGATTGGCAGAGAGGGGGTAAGGAAAGCCAACTCCAGTGACACCCTACACCTGATAAAATGTCTAGTACATGAAATCGTCATCACCAACACCTTGTTCCGCTAGAGGGACAAACACAAGGCATCGTGGTAATACCCTCGCTCCAAACACTGGCACCTGCTCGAATTTGCCATCGTCCGAGCCAGGGATCGCAAGGATGTGCGCATCACCCGGGCCATGACAGGAGCTGACGACTGTTGGACGGACCATCGCCGAATCCGATCCATCATTGACATCAACATAGCTCCAAAGCAGAGAGGGCAGCAAAAGCAGTGCCGCAAAAACGTCAATGCCGGGGCCCAGCTAAGGGAGCCCTATACAGTCAGCGCCTCACAGATAACCTGGCGTGCCTTGATGACCCCGAGACGCAGAATGCCCTCCAGGCCTCCATAACCAGTGCCTGCAAAGAGACGCTTGATCACTCAACCAGGAAACACCAGGATTGGTTTGATAGAAACATAGAAAATAAGTGCAGGAGTAGGCCATTCGGCCTTTCGAGCCTGCACCGCCATTTAATGAGTTCATGGCTGAACATGCAACTTCAGTACCCCATTCCTGCTTTCTCGCCATACCCCTTGATCCCCCGAGTAGTAAGGACTACATCTAACTCCTTTTTGAATATATTTAGTGAATTGGCCTCAACTACTTTCTGTGGTAGAGAATTCCACAGGTTCACCACTCTCTGGGTGAAGAGGTTTCTCCTCATCTCGGTCCTAAATGGCTTACCCCTTATCCTTAGACTGTGACCCCTGGTTCTGGACTTCCCCAACATTGGGAACATTCTTCCTGCATCTAACCTGTCTAAACCCGTCAGAATTTTAAACATTTCTATGAGATCCCCTCTCATTCTTCTGAACTCCAGTGAATACAAGCCCAGTTGATCCAGTCTTTCTTGATATGTCAGTCCCGCCATCCCGAGAATCAGTCTGGTGAACCTTCGCTGCACTCCCTCAATAGCAGAATGTCCTTTCTCAAGTTAGGAGACCAAAACTGTACACAATACTCCAGGTGTGGCCTCACCAAGGCCCTGTACAACTGTAGTAACACCTCCCTGCCCCTGTACTCAAATCCCCTCGCTATGAAGGTCAACATGCCATTTGCTTTCTTAACCGCCTGCTGTACCTGCATGCCAAACTTCAATGACTGATGTACCATGACACCCAGGTCTCGTTGCACCTTCCCTTTTCCTAATCTGTCATCATTCAGATAATAGTTTGTCTCTCTGTCTTTACCACCAAAGTGGATAACCTCACATTTATCCACATTATACTTCATCTGCCATGCATTTGCCCACTCACCTAACCTATCCAAGTCACTCTGCAGCCTCATAGCATCCTCCTCGCAGCTCACGCTGCTACCCAACTTAGTGACATCCGCAAATTTGGAGATACTACATTTAATCCCCTCGTCTAAATCATTAATGTACAAAGTAAACAGCTGGGGCCCCAGCACAGAACCTTGCGGTACCCCACTAGTCACTGCCTGCCATTCTGAAAAGTACCCATTTACTCCTACTCTTTGCTTCCTGTCTGCCAACCAGTTCTCAATCCACGTCAGCACACTACCCCCAATCCCATGTGCTTTAACTTTGCACATTAATCTCTTGTGTGGGACCTTGTCGAAAGCCTTCTGAAAGTCCAAATACACCACATCGACTGGTTCTCCCTTGTCCACTCTACTGGAAACATCCTCAAAAAATTCCAGAAGATTTGTCAAGCATGATTTCCCTTTCACAAATCCATGCTGACTTGGACCTATCATGTCACCTCTTTCCAAATGCGCTGCTATGACATCCTTAATAATTGATTCCATCATTTTACCCACTATCGATGTCAGGCTGACCGGTCTATAATTCCCTGTTTTCTCTCTCCCTCCTTTTTTAAAAAGTGGGGTTACATTGGCTACCCTCCACTCCATAGGAACTGATCCAGAGTCAATGGAATGTTGGAAAATGACTGTCAATGCATCCACTATTTCCAAGGCCACCTCCTTAAGTACTCTGGGATGCAGACCATCAGGCCCTGGGGATTTATCGACCTTCAGTCCCATCAATTGCCCCAACACAATTTCCCAACTAATAAGGATTTCCCTCAGTTCCTCCTTCTTACTAGACCATCTGACCCCTTTTATATCCGGAAGGTTGTTTGTGTCCTCCTTAGTGAATACCGAACCAAAGTACTTGTTCAATTGGTCTGCCATTTCTTTGTTCCCCATTATGACTTCCCCTGATTCTGACTGCAGGGACCTACGTTTGTCTTTACTAACCTTTTTCTCTTTACATATCTACAGAAGCTTTTGCAGTCTGTCTTAATGTTCCCTGCAAGCTTCCTCCCGTACTCTATTTTCCCTGCCCTAATCAAACCCTTTGTCCTCCTCTGCTGAGTTCTAAATTTCTCCCAGTCCCCAGGTTCGCTGCTATTTCTGGCCAATTTGTATGCCACTTCCTTGGCTTTAATACTATCCCTGATTTCCCTTGATAGCCACGGTTGAGCCATCTTCCCTTTTTTATTTTTACGCCAGATAGGGATGTACAATTGTTGTAGTTCATCCATGCGGTCTCTAAATGTCTGCCATTGCCCATCCACTGTCAACCCCTTAAGTATCATTCGCCAATCTATCCTAGCCAATTCATGCCTCATACCTTCAAAGTTAACCTTCTTGAAATTCTGGACCATGGTCTCTGAATTAACTGTTTCATTCTCCATCCCAATGCAGAATTCCACCATATTATGGTCAATCTTCCCCAAGGGGCCTCACACAACGAAATTGATAATTAATCCTCTCTCATTACACAACACCCAGTCTAAGATGGCCTCCCCCCTGGTTGGTTCCTCGACATATTGGTCTGGAAAACCATCCCTTATGCACTCCAGGAAATCCTCCTCCACCGTATTGCTTCCAGTTTGGTTAGCCCAATCTATATTCATATTAAAGTCACCCATGATAACTGCTGCACCTTTATTGCATGCACCCCTAATTTCCTGTTTGATGCCCTCCCCAACATCACTACTACTGTTTGGAGGTCTGTACACAACTTCCACTAACGTTTTTTGCCCTTTGGTGTTCTGCAGCTCTACCCATATAGATTCCACATCATCCAAGCTAATGTTCTTCCTAACTATTGCATTAATCTCCTCTTTAACCAGCAATGCTACCCCACCTCCTGTTCCTTTTATTCTATCCTTAAAAACAACAAGGCTACGAGAGCGGATGGAATCCCTGCTGAGGCACTGAAGTATGGCAGAGGGGCACTGTTGGCGCGAATACATGACCTCATCTCTCTCATCTGGAGAGAGGTGAGCATGCTGGGAGATCACAGAGATGCAGTGATCGTGACCATCTTTAAAAAAGGGGACAAGTCCGACTGCAGCAACTACAAAGGTATTGGGGGGAATATCTTGACGTGGATAGAGAACTGGTTGGCAGACAGGTAGCAAAGAGTAGGAAGAAACGGGTCCTTTTCAGAATAGCAAGCAGTGACTAGTGGGGTACCGCAAGGTTCAGTGCTGGGACCCCAGCTACTTACAATTTATGATTTGGACGAAGGAATTGAATGCAATATCTCAAAGTTTGCAGATGACACAAAGCTGGGTGGCAGTGTGAGCTGTGAGGAGGATGCTAAGAGGCTGCAGAGTGACTTGGACAGGCGGAGAGACGGAGCAGCAGCGTTTGTGAGGCCTATAAAGGCCCAACGGGAGTCGGGTGATCGGCGGCAGTCGGAGAAGCGGAGCAGCAGTGTTGGTGAGGCCTATAAATGCCCAGCCAGTGCAGCTGCAGCAGGGGCAGAAGATACACAAGGAAGTAGAAAGAAATCAAAAGGTGACGTCACAGTCAAGGGTGTAAGTGATTGTGATTGGTGAGTAATTTTTCTTTTTCTTTTCCCTATCAGTAGGTAACCTTTATCATTGTTGTTGCCAAATTAAGTTAATCTAGGGGGTAAATTATGGCAGGAGAGCTCAGACACGTGTTATGTTCCTCCTGCTATGTGGTAACTCAGGAACTCCTGGCGACTGCATGTGCGGGAAGTGTATCCGTCTGCAGCACCTGACAGAATGCATTGCGGCACTGGAGCTGTGGGTGGATTTATTCTGGAGCATCAACGATGCTGAGAATGACGTGAATAGCATGTTTAGTGAGTTGGCCACACCGCAAGTAAAGGGTACACAGCCAGATAGGGGATGGGTGACCAACAGGAAGAGCAGTGGAAGGAAGGTAGTGCAGGGGTCCCCTGTGGTCATCCCCCTGCAAAACAGATACTTCGCTTTGAGTACTGTTGAGGGGGATGAATCATCAGGGGAGAGCAGCAGCAGCCAAGTTCAAGGCACCATGGGTGGCTCTGCTGCACAGGAGGGGAGGAAAATAGTGGGAGAGCTATAGTGATAGGGGATTCGATTGTAAGGGGAATAGATAGACATTTCTGCGGCCGCAATCAAGACTCCAGGATGGTATGTTGCCTCCCTGGTGCAAGGGTCAAGGATGTCTCGGAGCAGGTGCACGACATTTTGAAAAGGGAGGGTGAACAGCCAGTTGTCGTGGTGCATATCGGTACCAACGATATCGGTAAAAAATGGAATGAGGTCCTACAAGCTGAATTAGGGAGCTAGGAGTTAAATTAAAAAGTAGGACCTCAAAGGTAATAATCTCAAGATTGCTACCAGTGCCACGTGCTAGTCAGAGTAGGAATCACAGGATAGCTCAGATGAATAGGTGGCTTGAGGAGTGGTGCAGAAGGGAGGTATTCAAATTCCTGGGATATTGGAACCAGTTCTGGGGGAGGTGGGACGAGTACAAACTGGATGGTCTGCACCTGGGCAGGACCGGAACCAATGTCCTAGGGGGAGTGTTTGCTAGTGCTGTTGGGGAGGGGTTAAATTAATATGACAGGGGGATGGGCACCTATGCAAGGAGACAGAGGGAAGTAAAATGGGGGCAGAAGCAAAAGATAGAAAGAAGAAAAGTAAAAGTGGAGGGCAGAGAAACCCAAGGCAAAAATCAAAAAGGGCCACATTGCAGCAAAATTCTAAAAGGGCAAAGTGTGTTAAAAAGACAAGTCTGAAGTCTCTGTGCCTCAATGCGAGGAGTATTCGTAATAAAGTGGACAAATTAACTGCACAGGCAGCAATTAATGAATATGATATAATTGGCATCACGGAGACATGGCTCCAGGGTGACCAAGGCTGGGAACTTAACATCCAGGGGTATTCAATATTCAGGAAGGATAGACAGAAAGGAAAAGGAGGTGGGGTAGTGTTGCTGGTTAAAGAGGAAATGAATGCAATAGTAAGGAAGGACATTAGCTTGGATGATCTGGAATCCGTATGGGTGGAGCTGCGAAATACCAAGGGGCAGAAAACGCAAGTGGGAGTTGTGTACAGACCACCAAACAGTAATAGTGAGGTTGGGGACAGCATCACACAAGAAATTAGGGATGCGTGCAATAAAGGTTATCATGGGCGACTTTAATCAACATATAGATTGGGCTAACCAAACTGGTAGCAATGCGATGGAGGAGGATTTCCTTGAGTGTATTAAGGATGGTTTTCTGGACCAATGAGTTGAGGAGCCAACGAGAAGGCTGGCCATCCTTGACTGTGTGATGTGTAATGAGAAAGGACTAATTAGCAATCTTGTTGTGTGAGGCCTCTTGGGGAAGATGACCATAATATGGTAGAATTCTTTATTAAGGTGGAGAGTGACACAGTTAATTCAGAGACTAGGGTCCTGAACTTAAGGTAAGGTAACTTCGATGGTATGAGATGTGAATTGGCTAGAATAGATTGGCAAATGATACTTAGAGGGTTGATGGTGGATAAGCAATGGCAAACATTTAAAGATCATATGGATGAACTTCAACAATTGTACATCCCTGTCGGGAGTAAAAAATAAAACGGGGAAGGTGGCTCAACCGTGGCTAACAAGGAAAATTAAGGATAGTGTTAAATCCAAGGAAGAAGCAGATAAATTGGCCAGAAAAAGCAGCAAACCTGAGGACTGGGAGAAATTTAGAATACAGCAGAGGAGGACAAAGGGTTTAATAAGGAGGGGAAAAATAAAGTATGAGAGGAAACTTGCCAGCAACATAAAAACTGACTGCAAAAACGTCTATAGATATGTGAAGAGAAAAAGATTAGTGAAGACAAACGTAGGAGTCTTGCAGTCAGACTGAGGTGAATTTATAATGGGGAACAAAGAAATGGCAGACCAGTTGAACAAATAATTTCTGTCTTCATGAAGGAAGACACAAATAACCTTCTGGAAGTATTAGGGGACCAAGGGTCTAGTGAGAAGGAGGAACTGAAGGATATCCTTATTAGGTGGGAAATTGTGTTAGGGAAATTGATGGGATTGAAGGCCGATAAATCCCCGGGGCCTGATAGACTGCATCCCAGAGTACTTAAGGAAGTGGCCCTAGATATAGTGGATGCATTGGTGATCATTTTCCAACAGTCTATCGACTCTGGATCAGTTTCTGTGGACTGGAGGGTAGCTAATGTAACGCCACTTTATAAAAAAGGAGGGAGAGAGAAAACGGGTAATTATAGGCCAGTTAGCCTGACATCAGGAGTGGGGAAAATGTTGGAATCAATTATTAAAGATGAAATAACAGTGCATTTCAAAAGAAGTGACAGGATTCGTCCAAGGCAACATGGATTTATGAAAGGGAAATCATGCTTGACAAATCTGGAATTTTTTGAGGCTGTAACTAGTAGAGTGGACAAGGGAGAACCAATGAATGTGGTGCATTTTGACTTTCAAAAGGCTTTTGACAAGGTCCCACACAAGAGATTGGTGTGCAAAATTAAAGCACATGGTATTGGGGGTAATGTACTGACATGGATAGAGAACTGGTTGACAGACAGGAAGCAGAGAGTCGGGATAAATGGATCCTTTTCAGAATGGCAGGCAGTGACTAGTGGGTTGACGCAGGGCTTAGTGCTGGGAGCTGCGAGGAGGACGCAAAGAGGCTGCAGGGTGACTTGGATAGGTTAGGTGAGTGGGCAAATGCATGGCAGATGCAGTATAATAGAAACATAGAAAAATAGAAAATAGGTGCAGGAGTAGGCCATTCGGCCCTTCTAGCCTGCACCGCCATTCAATGAGTTCATGGCTGAACGTGCAACTTCAGTACCCCATTCCTGCTTTCTCGCCATACCCCTTGATCCCCCGAGTAGTAAGGACTTCATCTAACTCCTTTTTGAATATATTTGGTGAATTGGCCTCAACAACTTTCTGTGGTAGAGAATTCCACAGGTTCACCACTCCCTGGGTGAAGAAGTTCCTCCTCATCTCGGTCCTAAATGGCTTACCCCTTATCCTTAGACTGATCCCCTGGTTCTGGACTTCCCCAACATTGGGAACATTCTTCCTGCATCTAACCTGTATAACCCCGTCAGAATTTTAAAGGTTTCTATGAGGTCCCCTCGCATTCTTCTGAACTCCAGTGAATACAAGCCCAGTTGATCCAGTCTTTCTTGATAGGTCAGTCCCGCCATCCTGGGAATCAGTCTGCTGAACCTTCGCTGCACTCCCTCAATAGCAAGAATGTCCTTCCTCAGGTTAGGAGACAAAAACTGGACACAATACTCCAGGTGTGGCCTCACCAAGGCCCTGTACAACTGTGCAACACCTCCCTGCCCCTGTACTCAAATCCCCTTGCTATGAAGGCCAACATGTCATTTGCTTTCTTAACCGCCTGCTGTACCTGCATGCCAACCTTCAATGACTGATGTACCATGACACCCAGGTCTCGTTGCACCTTCCCTTTTCCTAATCTGTCACCATTCAGATAATAGTCTGTCTCTCTGTTTTTACCACCAAAGTGGATAACCTCACATTTATCCACATTATACTTCATCTGCCATGCATTTGCCCACTCACCTAACCTATCCAAGTCACTCTGCAGCCTCATAGCATCCTCCTCGCAGCTCACACTGCTACCCAACTTAGCGTCATCCGCAAATTTGGAGATACTACATTTAATCCCCTCCTCTAAATCATTAATGTACAGTGTAAACAGCTGGGGCCCCAGCATAGAACCTTGCGGTACCCCACTAGTCACTGCCTGCCATTCTGAAAAGTCCCCATTTACTCCTACTCTTTGCTTCCTGTCTGACAACCAGTTCTCAATCCATGTCAGCACACTATCCCCAATCCCATGTGCTTTAACTTTGCACATTAATCTCTTGTGTGGGACCTTGACGAAAGCCTTCTGAAAGTCCAAATATACCACATCAACTGGTTCTCCCTTGTCCACTCTACTGGAAACATCCTCAAAAAATTCCAGAAGATTTGTCAAGCATGATTTCCATTTCACAAATCCATGCTGACTTGGACCTATCATGTCACCTCTTTGCAAATGCACTCCTATGACATCCTTAATAATTGATTCCATCATTTTACCCACTACCGATGTCAGGCTGACCGGTCTATAATTCCCTGTTATCTCTCTCCCTCCATTTTTAAAAAGTGGGGTTACATTGGCTGCCCTCCACTCCATAGGAACTGATCCAGAGTCAATGTAATGTTGGAAAATGACTGTCAATGCATCCGCTATTTCCAAGGCCACCTCCTTAAGTACTCTGGGATGCAGTCCATCAGGTCCTGGGGATTTATCGGCCTTCAATCCCATCAATTTCCCCAACACAATTTCCCGACTAATAAGGATTTCCCTCAGTTCTTCCTCCTTACTAGACCCTCCAACCCCTTTTATATCTGGAAGGTTGTTTGTGTCCTCCTTAGTGAATACCGAACCAAAGTACTTGTTCAATTGGTCCGCCATTTCTTTGTTCCTCGTTATGACTGCCCCTGATTCTGACTGCAGGGGACCTACGTTTGTCTTTACTAACCTTTTTCTCTTTACATATCTATATAAACTTTTGCAATCCGTCTTAATGTTCCCTGCAAGCTTCTTCTCGTACTCCATTTTCCCTGCCCTAATCAAACCCTTTGTCCTCCTCTGCTGAGTTCTAAATTTCTCCCAGTCCCCGAGTTCGCTGCTATTTCTGGCCAATTTGTATGCCACTTCCTTGGCTTTAATACTATCCCTGATTTCCCTTGATAGCCACGGTTGAGCCACCTTCCCTTTTTTATTTTTACGCCAGACAGGAATGTACAATTGTTGTAGTTCATCCATGCGGTCTCTAAATGTCTGCCATTGCCCATCCACAGTCAACCCCTTCAGTATCATTCGCCAATCTATCCGAGCCAATTCACGCCTCATACCTTCAAAGTTACCCTTCTTTAAGTTCTGGACCATGGTCTCTGAATTAACTGTTTCATTCTCCATCCTAATATAAAATTCCACCATATTATGGTCACTCGTTCCAAGGGGCCTCGCACAATGAGATTGCTAATTAATCCTCTCTCAACATCCAGTCTCAGATGGCCTCCCCCCTAGTTGGTTCCTCGCCATATTGGTCTAGAAAACCATCCCTTATGCACTCCAGGAAATCCTCTTCCACCGTACTGCTTCCAGTTTGGTTAGCCCAATCTATATGCATATTAAAGTCACCGATGATAACTGTTGCATCTTTATGGCATGCACCCCTAATTTCCTGTTTGATGCCCTCCCCAACATCACTACTACTGTTTGAAGGTCTGTACATAATTCCCACTAACGTTTTTTGCCCTTTGGTGTTCTGCAGCTCTACCCATATAGATTCCACATCATCCAAGCTAATGTCCTTCCTAACTATTGCATTAATCTCCTCCTTAACCTCCTTTTCCATTTATTCTATCCTTCCTGAATGTTGATTACCCCTGGATGTTGAGTTCCCAGCCCTGATCATCCTGGAGGCACGTCTCTGTAATCCCAATCACATCTTATTTGTTAACATCTATTTGCACAGTTAATTCATCCACCTTATTACGGATACTCCTTGCATTAAGACACAACACCTTCAGGCTTGTTTTTTTAACACCCTTTGTCCTTTTAGAATTTTGGTGTACAGTGGCCCTTTTTGTTCTTTGCCTTGGGTTTCTCTGCCCTCCACTTTTCCTCATCTCCTTTCTGTCTTTTGCTTTTGTCTCCTTTTTGTTTCCCTCTGTCTCCCTGCATTGGTTCCCATCCCCCTGCCATATTAGTTTAACTCCTCCCCAACAGCACTAGCAAACAATCCCCCTAGGACATTGGTTCAGGTCCTGCCCAGGTGCAGACCGTCCGGTTTGTACTGGTCCCACCTGCCCCAGAAGCGGTTCCAATGCCCCAGGAATTTGAATCCCTCCCTGCTGCACCACTGCTCAAGCCACGTATTCATCTGCGCTATCCTGCGATTCCTACTCTGACTAGCACGTGGCACTGGTAGCAATCCCGAGATTACTACTTTTGAGGTTCTACTTAATTTAGCTCCTAGCTCCTTAAATTCGTTTCGTAGGACCTCATCCCTTTTTTTTACCTATGTCGTTGGTACCAATGTGCACCACGACAACTGGCTGATCTCCCTCCCTTTTTAGAATGTCCTGCACCCGCTCTGAGACATCCTTGACCCTTGCACCAGGGAGGCAACATACCATCCTGGAGTCTCGGTTGTGGCCGCAAACGCCTATCTATTCCCCTTACAATTGAATCCCCTATCGCTATCGCTTTTCCACTCTTTTTCCTGCCCTCCTGTGCAACAGAGCCAGCCACGGTGCCATGAACTTGGCTGTTGCTGCCCTCCCCTGATGAGTCATCCCCCCCAACAGTACCCAAAGCAGTGTATCTGTTTTGCAGGGGGATGACCACAGGGGACCCCTGCACTACCTTCCTTGCAGTGCTCTTCCTGTTGGTCTTCCATTCCCTATCTGGCTGTGTACCCTTTCCCTGCGGTACGACCAACTCGCTACATGTGCTACTCACGTCATTCTCAGCATCGTGGATGCTCCAGAGTGAATCCACCCTCAGCTCCAACTCTGCAACGCAGACCGTCAGGAGCTGGAGGCGGACACACTTCCCGCACATGTAGTCGTCAGGGACACTGGAGTCGTCCCTGAGTTCCCACATGGTACAGGAGGAGCATAACATGTGACCGAGCTCTCCTGCCATGACTTAACCCTCAGATAAGCAACAACAATGCTAAAGTTTACTCACTGTTATAGAAGAGAAAAAAAAAAACTACTCACCAATCACCAGCCAATCACTTACCCCCTTGGCTGTGAAGTCACCTTTTGATTTCTTTCTACTACTTTTTTGCCTTCTCACCAACGCCAGGAACTCCCGCCTCTCGGACTGCCGCCGCCTCTCGCTGCCGCTGAGCCTTTATAGGCCTCACCAACGCCAGGAACTCCCGCCTCTCGGACTGCGGTTATCCACTTTGGGGACAAAAACACGAAGGCAGATTATTATCTGAATGGTGGCAGATTAGGAACAGGGGAGGTGCAACGAGACCTGGGTGTCATGGTACATCAGTCATTGAAAGTTGGCATGCAGGTACAGCAGGCGGTGAAGAAGGCAAATGGTATGTTGGCCTTCATAGCTAGGGGTTTTAAGTATAGGAGCAGGGAGGTCTTACTTCAGTTGTACAGGGCTTTGGTGAGGCCTTAACTGGAATATTGTGTTCAGTTTGGGTCTCCTAATCTGAGGAAGGACGTTCTTGCTATTGAGTGAATGCAGCGAAGGTTCACCAGACTGATTCCCGGGATGGCTGGTCTGACATATGAGGAGAGAGTGGATCGACTGAGCCTTTATTCACTGGAGTTTAGAAGGATAAGAACATAAGAACATAAGAATTAGGAACAGGAGTAGGCCATCTAGCCCCTCGAGCCTGCTCCGCCATTCAACAAGATCATGACTGATCTGGCCGTGGACTCAGCTCCACTTACCTGCATGCTCCCCGTAACCCTTAATTCCCTTATTGGTTAAAAATCTATCTGTCTGTGACTTGAATACATTCAATGAGCTAGCCTCAACTGCTTCCTTGGGCAGAGAATTCCACCGATTCACAACCCTCTGGGAGAAGAAATTCCTTCTCAACTCGGTTTTAAATTGGCTCCCCTGTATTTTGAGGCTGTGCCCCCTAGTTCTAGTCTCCCCTACCAGTGGAAACAACCTCTCTGCCTCTATCTTGTCTATCCCTTTCATTATTTTAAATGTTTCTATAAGATCACCCCTCATCCTTCTCAACTCCAACGAGTAAAGACCCAGTCTACTCAATCTATCATCATAAGGTAACCCCCTATCTCCGGAATCAGCCTCGTGAATCGTCTCTGTACCCCTTCCAAAGCCAGTATATCCTTCCTTAAGTAAGGTGACTAAAACTGCACATAGTACTCCAGGTGCGGCCTCACCAATACCCTATACAGTTGCAGCAGGACCTCCCTGCTTTTGTACTCCATCCCTCTCGCAATGAAGGCCAACATTCCATTCGCCTTCCTGATTACCTGCTGCACCTGCAAACTAACTTTTTGGGATTCATGCACAAGGACCCTCAGGTCCCTCTGCACCTCAGCATGTTGTAATTTCTCCCCATTCAAATAATATTTCCTTTTACTGTTTTTTTTCCCAAGATGGATGACCTCACACTTTCCGACATTGTATTCCATCTGCCAAACCTTAGCCCATTCGCTTAACCTATCCAAATCTCTTTGTTGCCTATCTGTGTCCTCTACACAACCCACTAATCTTTGTGTCATCTGCAAATTTTGTTACACTACACTCTGTCCCCTCTTCCAGGTCATCTATGTATATTGTAAACAGTTGTGGTCCCAGCACCGATCCCTGTAGCACACCACTAACCACCGATTTCCAACCCGAAAAGGACCCATTTATCCCGACTCTGCTTTCTGTTTGCCAGCCAATTCTCTATCCATGCTAATACATTTCCTCTGACTCCGCGTATCTCTATCTTATACAGTAACCTTTTGTGTGGCACCTTATCGAATGCCTTTTGAAAATCTAAATACACCACATCCATTTGTACACCTCTATCCACCATGCTCGTTATATCCTCAAAGAATTCCAGTAAATTAGTTAAACATGATTTCCCCTTCATGAATCCATGTTGCGTCTGCTTGATTGCACTATTCCTATCCAGATGTCCCGTTATTTCTTCCTTAATGATAGTTTCAAGCATTTTCCCCACTACAGATGTTAAACTAACCGGCCTATAGTTACCTGCCTTTTGTCTGCCCCCTTTTTTAAACAGAGGCGTTACATTAGCTGCTTTCCAATCCGCTGGTACCTTCCCAGAGTCCAGAGAACTTTGGTAAATTATAACGAATGCATCTGCTATAACTTCCACCATCTCTTTTAATACCTGGGATGCATTTCATCAGGACAAGGGGAGTTTTCTACCTTGAGTCCCATTAGCCTGTCCAGCACTACCCCCCTAGTGATCGTGATTGTCTCAAGGTCCTCCCTTCCCACATTCCTGTGACCAGCAATTTTTGGTATGGTTTTTGTGTCTTCAACTGTGAAGACTGAAGCAAAATAATTGTTTAAGGTCTCAGCCATTTTCACATTTCCCATTATTAAATCCCCCTTATCATCTTCTAAGGGACCAACATTTACATTAGTCACTCTTTTCCGTTTTATATATCTGTAAAAGCTTTTACTATCTGTTTTTATGTTTTGCGCAAGTTTATCTTCGTAATCTATCTTTCCTTTCTTTATTGCTTTTTTAGTCATTCTTTGCTGTTGTTTCAAATTTTCCCAAACTTCTAGTTTCCCACTAACCTTGGCCACCTTATACACATTGGTCTTTAATTTGATACTTTCCTTTATTTCCTTGGTTATCCACGGCTGGTTATCCCTTCTCTTACCGCCCTTCTTTTTCACTGGAATATATTTTTGTTGCCGACTATGAAAGAGCTCCTTAAAAGTCCTCCACTGTTCCTCAATTGTGCCACCGTTTAGTCTGTGTTTCCAGTCTACTTTAGCCAACTCTGCCCTCATCCCACTGTAGTCCCCTTTGTTTAAGCATAGTACGCTCGTTTCTGACACAACTTCCTCACCCTCAATCTGTATTACAAATTCAACCATACTGTGATCACTCATTCCGAGAGGATCTTTTCTAGGAGATCGTTTATTTTTCCTGTCTCATTACACAGGACCAGATCTAAGATAGCTTGCTCCCTTGTAGGTTCTGTAACATACTGTTCTAAGAAACAATCCCGTATGCATTCTATGAATTCCTCCTCAAGGCTACCCCGTGCGATTTGATTTGACCAATCGATATGTCGGTTAAAATCCCCCATGACTACTACCGTTCTTTTTTCACATGCCTCCATTATTCCCTTGATTATTGGTGTCCCACTGTGAAGTTATTATTTGGGGGCCTATAAACTACGCCCACCAGTGACTTTTTCCCCTTACTATCTCTAATCTCCACCCACAATGATTCAACATTTTGTTCATTCGAGCCAATATCGTCTCTCAGAACTGCCCTGATATCATCCTTTATTAACAGAGCTACCCACCTCCTTTCCCTTCTTGTCTATCTTTCCGAATCGTCAGATACCCCTGTATGTTTAATTCCCAGTCTTGGCCACCCTGCAACCATGTTTCTGTAATGGATGAGAGGTGTTCTCATGGAAACATATAAAATTCTGACGGGACTGGACAGGTTAGATGCAGGAAGAATGTTCCCGATGTTGGGGAAGTCCAGAACCAGGGGTCACAGTCTAAGGGTAAGGGTTAAGCCATTTAGGACCGAGATAAGGGAAACTTCTTCACTCAGAGAATTATGAACCTGTGGAATTCTCTACCACAGAAAGTTGTTGAGGCCATTCAAAAGGGAGTTAGATGTGGTCCTTACGGCTAATGGGATCAAGGGGTATGGAGAGAAAGCAGGAATGGGGTACTAAAGTTGCAAAAATTATCAGGCATGATCATATTGAATGGTGGTGCAGGCTCGAAGGGCCAAATGGCCTACTCCTGCACCTATTTTCTATGTTTCTATGTTTCTATGAATCTCCCTGCTATCAGCCACTGGGAAAGTTGTCGCGAGAGTCCTCCTCAACCGTCTTCTCCCTGTCGCAGAGGAGCTCCTCTCGGAGTCGCAGTGTGGATTTCGTCCCCTACGGGGCACAACGGACAACGGACATGATTTTTGCAGCGCGACTGCTGCAGAAAAAATGCAGGGAACAGTGCCAGGCCTTATACATGGCCTTCTTCGACCTTACAAAGGCCTTTGACACTGTCAACCGCGCGGGTCTATGGAGTGTCCACCTCCGTTTCGGATGCCCCCAAAGGTTCGTCACCACCCTCCGCCTGCTCCACGACAACATGCAGGACGTGATCCTTACTAACGGATCCATCAAAGACTAAATCCATGTCTGGACCAGGGTCAAGCAAGGCTGCGTCATCACCCCAACCCTCTTCTCAATCTTCCTCGCTGCCATGTTCCACCTCACAGTCGACAAGCTCCCCGCTGGAGTGGAACTAAACTACAGAACCAGTGGGAACCTGTCCATCCTTCGCCGTCTCCAGGCCAGGTCCAAGACCACCCCAACCTCTGTCATCGAGGTACAGTACGCGGACAACGCCTGCGTCTGCGCACATACTGAGGCTGAACTCCAGGACATAGTCGACGTATTTACTCAGGCATGCGAAAGCATGGGCCTAATGCTAAACATGAGTAAGACAAAGGTCCTCCACCAGCCTGTTCTCGCTACAAAGCACTGCCCCCCAATCATCAAGATCCACGGCGCGACCCTGGACAACATGGACCACTTCCCTTCTCCCGGGAGCTTCCTGTCAACAAGAGCAGGCATTGATGACGAGATTCAACACCGCCTCCAGTGCGCCAGTGCAGCCTTCGGCCGCCTGAGGCAAAGAGTGTTTGAAGACCAAGCCCTCAAAACTGCCACCAAGCTCATAGTCTACAGGGCTGTAGTAATACCCGCCCTCCTGTATGGCTCAGAAACATGGACTATGTACAGTGGACACCTCAAGTCAGTGGAGAAATACCACCAACGATGTCTTCGCAAGATCCTGCAAATTCCCTGGGAGGACAGACGCACCACGTTAGCGTCCTCATCCAGGCCAACATCCTCAGCATTGAAGTACTGACCACACTTGATCAGCTCCGCTGGGCAGGCCACGTTGTCCACATGCCAGACACGAGACTCACAAAGCAAGCACTCTACTCGGAACTATTTCACGGCAAACGAGCCAAAGGACGGCAGCGGAAACATTACAAGGACACCCTCAAAGCCTCCCTGATAAAGTGCAACATCCCACTGACACCTGGAAGTCCCTGGCCAAAGACCGCCCAAAGTGGAGGAAGTGCATCCGGAAGGGCGCTGAGCACCTCGATTCTCGTTGTCGAGAGCATGCAGAGATCAAGCGCAGGCAGCGGAAAAAGCCTGCAGCAAACCAGTCCCACCCACCCCTTTCCTCAACGACTGTTTGTCCCACCTATGACAGAGTCTATGGTTCTGGCATTGGACTGTACAGCCACCTAAGAACTCATGCTAAGAGTGGAAGCATGTCTTCCTTGATTCAGAGGGACTGTCTATGATGATGGTCTCAAGGAGTGATTTGGTGAGCTAGATGCTCTCCCCAGTCATTCCTATCAGCTTTACCACCTCCCCTGGAGCCTGCTTCTCAGGAGAGCACTCTTCATGTCTCCTCCTCCATACAGCCGGCCTGCTGCTGCCCTGGGTGTGGGACCCGGGACCTCGGATGGTGCGTAACTGACATCTGTCCCCTCCTGCGTAGGGCAGGCTATAACCCTTTCTACCTATGTGGCGACATCCTTCTCCCAATTCAATACCACCGTCTGATCAACCTCCTCCCCCATCCCCCCGCCCCCCCAAAAAAAACATCAATTGAAGCATCATCCTCCTCCTCCTGTGGAGGTTCTGCAGGATGGCTGAGTTCGTTGTCATCCAATTCCGTTTGTGGCAAGCTGGCGGGATCTTCTCCGTTATTGGATGTATCTGAAAGATCTGCAAAATATAAAAGAGCAGACGACTGGTTAGCAGCAGGGGAGAGAGCAAAGTGACATGAGTAGGCTCACATAGCATCGCATAAACTGACGCCGACGGAGAGTACAGCTCATAAACCGAAGCGTAGCCCATACAGTACTTAATATTGAGCCAACCCAGACTGTGGATCTTGCAGGACTTTCTCTCTCAAACCTGGGTTCAGCTTCCTCACAGGTGGTCGATTTCTGCGACATACCAATGAGACCTGCAATCTGACTTTCCAGTGCTCTGATTGGGAGCAGTCTTGCTGGACCCCCACCAGTTTTCTGCTGCTGTCGCCGGTTCTCGGACAACTTCTTGGCAAAGGTGGCAATAGACATTTTTAAGAGAGGTGCCTTCTGCTGTCATGGCACACACAGATAGTCATCAAAGAACTTATACTATACTGTGTGCATTTAATTAAGTGATCTGTATAATGTCCCTTTACTTGCATGTTGTTCATCACGAAAACATCGAAGTGCAGTGCAGAAAAAAAGTAATCTTTTTAATGTGTGACGATCAGACGCCTAGCGATACCAAGATGGGTCACATTTACAATTCAAGTAATTGGAGTGCATAAATAAAACTATTACTTACACTAACTGTCCCGCAAAGGTCATGTCACCTCTTCCTGCACTGCGGATAGGTCCTCCTGATGGAGTCCACTGAGGAAACCTGCTCGGCAACGCATCTCCAAACTTCAGCCATTGCAGATGGGTACAGTTTACCAGGACCCTTCATCCCAATCTGGCCCCATCCCCTCTCTACTGAGCTTCATTTGTGTCCTGGCTAAGCTTTCTAGCCCTCTTTCTTCCCAAATCAAGCTTCATTTTGTTCCTGTGTGTAAGTATTGAGAACTCTCCTGCAACTTTCAATTCCTTGTCAAAATGGCTGATTAAGGAAGTGTACTGCGCATGAGCGTCACATGAAAAACTGGCAAAAAAAAATTTCCAGCGCATGCGCAGAACAGCCATTTTTTTTCATGGCGAAAAATTTCATTTTTGTTCTTAAAAACGGTGCTTTTTTAACGCTTCACCAAAAGTTACACACTGTTTGGGGAAATTTAAGCATTTATTTTTTTGCATTATTTCAGCGACAAAAAAATGTCGTTAATCGCGAATAACGTCAAAAAAAAGGTGATATCCTTGTTTGGGGAAATTCTAGCCCTTTGTCTTTTTTTCTCTCTCTCAATCCAATCTTCCTTCGCGTCTCTTTATTTGTTGTTCTGTATCTGATTTGACTCTAATTCACCCTCCTTCTCTGTTGTTCCTGTTTCCTTCCTAATCTTTAAATATCATTGGTTAAGGAAATAGACTGTAGGTACTGCCATTCACTAAGGTCCCAGGTGCCATGTTAGACGATCGCACTTCCGGCAAGATACGTCACAAGGATTTTTTGAATGAAAGGGTGCAGGAGAAAGTCTCACTAACGGCATACGCTCCAGCAAGATTTGGCCCAATGTTGCAGTTCAGTAGACTGGATCAAATTTATCAGTTACCAATGCTGGAATGAATTATTTCATACTCATCAGTGTGTGCTTGTGAGGGTGTTCATGTTTCGGACTGGATGTGGGAGTGTGTGGGGTAAGTGTGCTTAATGTGTGTGCAAATGTGTTTGAATGCAAGTGTATATTGTGTGTTTTTATGTCTGGTCTATTGTTGGTAAATGTGTGAGAGTTGGTATATTTGAACATGTGGGTGTGATTGTGCTTGTCCGTATAGGCCATTGCTTTTCTCTGCTCTTATTCAATTGCAGGATTATCGCTAGCATTGTCTTTTCTTTCTTTCCATCTTCTCTGCAATCTCCCAAGGATCCACCCTTGACCATCCTCTTCCTCATCTACAATCTGCCCTTGTCAACTTCATCTGCAAATACAGAGGCAGCTTCCACATGTAAACTACTAACATTCAGCTCTATCTTTGCACCACCTCTCTTAACACCTCCACTGCCTCTGTACTGTCTCGCTGTTTGTCTGACATTCAGTCTTTTGAGTTTTAGCTGTTGTCGTTGACTTCCATTACAAATTCTGCTCACGAGCTCTATCTCCCTCCTCGGCTACAGTCTGAGGATGAACTCGACTGTTCACAATTTCGGCATCCTGCTCTGAACTGATTTTCCAACTGCACGTCGTCTTCACCACAAAGAACCCTTACTTCCTTCTCTGTATCATAGCCAGCTACCGATCCTACACCAGCCCATCAGTCACGGAAATCAGCATGCCTATCTTCGTCACCTCATAGAAACATACAAACATAGAAAATAGGTGCAGGAGTAGGCCATTCGGCTCTTCGAGCCTGCACCGCCATTCAATGAATTCATGGCTGAACAAGCAACTTCAGTACCACATTCCTGCTTTCTCGCCATACCACTTGATCCCCCTAGTAGTAAGGACTACATCTAACTCCTTTTTGAATATATTTAGTGAATTGGCCTCAACAACTTTCTGTGGTAGAGAATTCCACAGGCTCACCATCTCTGGGTGAAGAAGTTTCTCCTCATCTCGGTCCTAAATGGCTTACCCCTTATCTTTAGACTGTGACCCCTGGTTCTGGACTTCCCCAACATTGGGAACATTCTTCCTGCATCTAACCTGTCCAACCCTGTCAGAATTTTAAACGTTTCTATGAGATCCCCTCTCATTCTTCTGAACTCCAGTGAATACAAGCCCATTTGATCCAGTCTTTCTTGATATGTCAGTCCCGCCATCCCGAGAATCAGTCTGGTGAACCTTCGCTGCACTCCCTCAGTAGCAAGAATGTCCTTCCTCAGGTTAGGAGACCAAAACTGTACACAATACTCAAGGTGTGGCCTCACCAAGGCCCTGTACAACTGTAGCAACACCTCCCTGCCCCTGTACTCAAATCCCCTCGCTATGAAGGCCAACATGCCATTTTCTTTCTTAACTGCCTGCTGTACCTGCATGCCAACCTTCAATGACTGATGTACCATGACACCCAGGTCTCGTTGCACCTCCCCTTTTCCTAATCTGTCACCATTCAGATAATAGTCTGTCTCTCTGTTTTTACCACCAAAGTGGATAACCTCACATTTATCCACATTATACTTCATCTGCCATGCATTTTCCCACTCACCTAACCTATCCAAGTCGCTCTGCAGCCTCATAGCATCCTCCTCGCAGCTCACACTGCCACCCAACTTAGTGTCATCCGCAAATTTGGAGATACTACATTTAATCCCCTCCTCTAAATCATTAATGTACTATGTAAACAGCTGGGGCCCCAGCACAGAACCTTGTGGTACCCCACTAGTCACTGCCTGCCATTCTGAAAAGTACCTATTTACTCCTACTCTTTGCTTCCTGTCTGCCAACCAGTTCTCAATCCACGTCAGCACACTATTCCCAACCCATGTGCTTTAACTTTTCACATTAATCTCTTGTGTGGGACCTTGTCGAAAGCCTTCTGAAAGTCCAAATACACCACATCAACTGGTTCTCCCTTGTCCACTCTGCTGGAAACATCCTCAATAAATTCCAGAAGATTTGTCAAGCATGATTTTCCTTTCACAAATCCATGCTGACTTGGACCTATCATGTCACCTCTTTCCAAATGCGCTGCTATGACATCCTTAATAATTGATTCCATCATTTTACCCATTACCGATGTCAGGCTGACCGGTCTATAATTTCCTGTTTTCTCTCTCCCTCCTTTTTTATAAAGTGGTGTTACATTGGCTACCCTCCACTTCATAGGAACTGATCCAGAGTCTATGGAATGTTGGAAAATGACTGTCAATGCATCCGCTATTTCCAAGGCCACCTCCTGAAGTACTCTGGGATGCAGTCCATCAGGCCCTGGGGATTTATCAGCCTTCAATCCCATCAATTTCCCCAACACAATTTCCCGACTAATAAGGATTTCCCTCAGTTCCTCCTTCTTACTAGACCCTCTGACCCCTTTTATATCCGGAAGGTTGTTTGTGTCCTCCTTAATGAATACCGAACCAAAGTACTTGTTCAATTGGTCTGTCATTTCTTTGTTCCCCGTTATGACTTCCCCTGATTCTGACTGCAGAGGACCTACGTTTGTCTTTACTAACCTTTTTCTCTTTACATATCTATAGAAACTTTTGCAGTCCGTCTTAATGTTCCCTGCAAGCTTCCTCTCGTACTCTATTTTCCCTACCCTAATCAAACCCTTTGTCCTCTTCTGCTGAGTTCTAAATATCTCTCAGTCCCCGGGTTCACTGCTATTTCTGGCCAATTTGTATGCCACTTCCTTGGCTTTAATACTATCCCTGATTTCCCTTGATAGCCACGGTTGAGCCACCTTCCCTTTTTTATTTTTACGCCAGACAGGGATGTACAATTGTTGTAGTTCATCCATGCGGTCTCTAAATGTCTGCCATTGCCCATCCACAGTCAACCCCTTAAGTATCATTCGCCAATCTATCCTAGCCAATTCACACCTCATACCTTCAAAGTTACCCTTCTTTAAGTTCTGGACCATGGTCTCTGAATTAACTGTTTCATTCTCCATCCTAATATAGAATTCCACCATATTATGGTCACTCTTTCCAAGGGGCCTCGCACAATGAGATTGCTAATTTATCCTCTCTCAACATCCAGTCTCAGATGGCCTCCCCCTAGTTGGTTCCTCGACATATTGTTCTAGAAAACCATCCCTTATGCACTCCAGGAAATCCTCCTCCACCGTATTGCTTCAAGTTTGGTTAGCCCAATCTATATGCATATTAAAGTCATCCATGATAACTGCTGCACCTTTATGGCATGCACCCCTAATTTCCTGTTTGATGCCCTCCCCAACATCACTACTACTGTTTGAAGGTCTGTACATAACTCCCATTAACGTTTTTTGCCCTTTGGTGTTCTGCAGCTCTACCCATATCGATTCCACATCATCCAAGCTAATGTCCTTCCTAACTATTGCATTAATCTCCTCCTTAACCAGCAATGTTACCGCACCTCCTTTTCCTTTTATTCTATCCTTCCTGAATGTTGAATACCCTTGGATGTTGAGTTCCCAGTCCTGATCATCCTGGAGCCATGTCTCTGTAATCCCAATCACATCATATCTGTTAACATCTATTTGCACAGTTAATTCACAGTTAATTCATCCACTTTATTACGGATACTCCTTGCATTAAGACACAAAGCCTTCAGGCTTGTTTTTTTAACACCCTTTGTCCTTTTAGAATTATGATGTAGTGTGGCCCTTTTTATTTCAGACTCGATGTTCTGCTTGTCAACCTTCCTTCATTCAGCCATTCATAAATCCTTGTTCAAAACTCAGCTGCTTGTAAGCTATCATGTACCAAGTCTCACTTGATCATAAACTCCATTCTCATTGACTTACATTGGCTCTCGGTCTCCCAAAACCTCATTTAAAATTCTTGTCCTTGCTTTTAAGTTCCTCCAGAGCATTGTTATTTGCTATCGCTGCAACCTCTTCTAGCTCCTCAAGCCTTCCCCACCTCAACTCTCCATTCCTTGAGCCTGGCTTCTTGTGCATCCTCCTCCTTTGCCCCAGCCGTAACTATGCCTACAGCTGCCTATGTCGCACTTTCTGGAATTCCCTTCTAATAGAGGGTTTAACCTCTCTACCTCATTAGCTCCCTCTTTTTCGTTTAAGGTTCTCCTTCAAATCCACCTCTTTGACGAAGCTAATAATCACCAATCCTGCATCTCTCCTCCTTTGGCTCTGTACTTCTCTCTCACTCCTCTGAAACATCCTTGGACATGTTAACCACCTCTATTATGTCAAGTTGTAATTTTTGGGCTTTTCTAAATGTTATTTCCAACAATTTCCACCCTTACTGATGTATTTGAAAAATGTAATTAGCTTTCAACATATCAAATGGTCTTTACAGCATTTGTATTCTGTATCCTTAGACTATGTCCCCTGGTTCTGGACTTCCCCAACATCGGGAATGTTCTTCCTGCATCTAACCTGTCCAGTCCTGTCAGAATTGTATATGTTTCTATGAGATCCCTTCTCATACTTCTAAATTCCAGTGAATAAAGGCCCAGTCGATCCAGACTGGGCCTTTGTCAGTCATATGTCAGTCCAGCCATCCCTGGAATCAGTCTGGTGAACCTTCACTGCACTCCCTCAATAGCAAGAATGTCCTTCCTCAGATTAGAAGACCAAAACTGAACACAATATTCCAGGTGAGGCCTCATCAAGGCCCTGTACAAGTGCAGTAAGACCTCCCTGCTCCTATACTAAAACTCCTAGCTATGAAGGCTAACATACCATTTGCCTTCTCCACTGTCTGCTGTACCTGCATGCCAACTTTGAATGACTAACGTACCATGACACCCAGGTCATGTTGCGCCTCCCCTTTTCCTAACCTGCCGCCATTCAGATAATATTCTGCCTTCGTGTTTTTACCCCCAAAGTGGATAACCGCACATTTATCCACATTATACTGCACCTGCCATGCATTTGCCCACTCACCTAACCTATCCATGTCACTCTGCAGCCTCTTAGCATCCTCCTCACAGCTCACAGTTTAGTGCCGTCTGCAAACTTGGAGATATTACACTCAATTCCTTCATCTAAATCATTAATGTATATTGTAAAGTGCTGACATCCCAGCACTGAGCCTTGCGGCACCCCACTAGTCACTGTCTGCCATTCTGAAAAGGATCCATTTATCCTGACTCTCTGCTTCCTGTCTACCAACCAGTTCTCTATCCATGTCAATACATTACCCCCAATACCATGTGCTTTAATTTTCATACCAATCTCTTGTGCAGGACCTTGTCAAATGTCTTTTGAAAGTCCAAATACACCACATCCACTGGTTCTCCCTTGTCCACTCTACTAGTTACATCCTCAAAAAATTCCAGAAGATTTGTCAAGCATGATTTCCCTTTCATAAATCCATGTTGACTTGGACCAATCCTGTCACTGCTTTCCAAATGCGCTGTTATTTCATCTTTAATAATTGATTCCAACATTTTCCCCACTACTGATGTCAAGCTAACCAGTCTATAATTATCCGTTTTCTCTCTCCCTCCTTTTTTAAAAAGTGGTGTTACATTAGCTAACCTCCAGTCCATAGGAATTGATCCAGAGTCGATAGATTGTTGGAAAATGATCTCAATGCATTCACTATTTCTAGGGCCACTTCCTTAAGTACTTTGGGATGCAGACTCTCAGGCCCCGGGGATTTATCGGCCTTCAATCCCATCAATTTCCCTAACACAATTTCCCATCTAATAAGGATATCCTTCAGTTCCTCCTTCTGACTAGACCCTCTTCGTGAAGACAGAATCAAAGTATTTGTGAAACTGGTCTGCCATTTATTTGTTCCCCATTATAAATTCACCTGAATCTGACTGCAAGGGGCCTACATTTGTCTTCACTAAACTTTTTCTCTTCACATATCTATAGAAGCTTGAGCAGTCAGTTTTTAGCTTCCCGGCAAGCTTACATTCGTACTCTATTTTCCCCCTCCTAATTA
The DNA here is from genome assembly GCF_044704955.1 of Pristiophorus japonicus. Taxonomy (NCBI): domain Eukaryota; kingdom Metazoa; phylum Chordata; class Chondrichthyes; family Pristiophoridae; genus Pristiophorus; species Pristiophorus japonicus. Next base: position 85,745,672 of record NC_091979.1, on the reverse strand, counting down.
AACCCTTTGTCCTCCTCTACTGAATTCTAAATTTATCCCAGTCCTCAGATTTGCTGCTTTTTCTGGCCAATTTATATGCCTCCTCCTTGGATTTAACACTATCCTTAACTTCCCTTGTTAGCCACGGTTGAGCCACCTTCCCCATTTTATTTTTACACCAGAGAGGGATGTACAATTGTTGAAGTTCATCCATGTGATCTTTAAATGTCTGCCATTGCCTATCCACCATCAACCCTTTAAGTATCATTTGCCAGTTTATTCTAGCCAATTCACGTCTCATACCATTGAACTTACCTTTCCTTAAGTTCAGGACACTGTGTCACTCTCCATCTTAATAAGGAATTCTACAATATTATGGTCACTCTTCCTCAAGGGGCCTCGCACAACAAGATTGCTAATTAGTCCTTTCTCATTACACATCACCCAGTCTAGGATAGCCTGCCCTCTAGTTGATTCCTCGACATATTGGTCCAGAAAACTATCCCTAATACATGCCAAGAAATCCTCCTCCATCGTATTGCTACAGTTTCGTTAGCCGAATCTATATGTAAATTAAAGTTGCCCATGATAACTGCTGTAGCTTTATTGCTAGCATCACTAATTTCTTGTTTGATGCTGTCCACAACCTCACTACTACAATTATTTTGCTTCGGTCTTCACAGTGGAAGACACAAAAACCATGCCAAAAATTGCTGGTCACGGGAATGTGGGAAGGGAGGACCTTGAGACAATCACTATCACTAGTGGGGTAGTGCTGGACAGGCTGATGGATCTCAAAATAGACAAGTCCCCTGGTCCTGATGAAATGCATCCCAGGGTATTAAAAGAGATGGCGGAAGTTATAGCAGATGCAGAAAAAGAAAAACGACTCACCAATCACCAGCCAATCACTTATCCCCTTGGCTGTGACGTCACCTTTCGATTTCTTTCTACTTCTTTGTTTACCTTCTGCCCCTGCTGCAGTTGCACCCGTAGGCTTCCTCGATGCCTGATGGGCCTTTATAGGCCTCCCGAACTCCCCGGACTCATGCTGCTTTGAACTCCCGCCTCCTCGATGCCTGATGGGCCTTTATAGGCCTCCCGAACTCCCGGACTTGCGCTGCTCCGAACTCCCGCCTCCTCAACGCCTGATGGGCCTTTATAGGCCTCCCGAACTCCCCGGACTCGCGCTGCTCTGAACTCCCGCCTCCTCGATGCCTGGGGACAAATGTGGTGCCCTGTGGCGAGGTGCTTGGGGCCGGTACCTCCAAAGTGGAGGCGGGAATGACCAGAGGACCACTAGATGGCCTTGGGGTGGAATGGCTTCTGGAGTGTGGCGATGCAGGTATCTCGAAATCCATGCTCTCATCCATGGAGAAGAGATTCAGCAGATCGATGGGCGAGAATCAGAGCTCCTCAGCACCAGATGTTGGATCATCCGGTGAGTCGGGCCCCACGCCCCCACCTTCTGGCCTCTGTGGTGTTGGCTTGGGACGCGCTGCTGGATGAGCTACAAAACACAAATGGGGTTATTAGAGGAGAAGAGGGTGCTAGGGTCTCAAGGTGAGTCCAGCACTACACACAGCATATGCACAACAAAAGCACCACCGCTCTCAAAATCATCGCAGACATCACATTGCATGACCATCAACACATTTGCATTGCAATGATTTTCATTAGGCCATCATTATTTCTATGACACCTTTAGAAATCATCTATCATGTATGATTCTTCGGGTATGAGTGGGTGTGGCAACTATTGACTTCATATCACGCAATGGTGTAAGTTTTACTTACGTGGCATCACTTCAGGGTCTGCAGATGCGTCCGTGGCTGTCCAGGGGTGCTTCCCCACGAGTGCGAGCACCCACTCCTCCATCTCAGTGATGTCGCTGGGGACTTTTGGCCCCCCACCCGTTCGCTTCTGCACAGACCTCATCCTCGATAGCTTCTTCTGTAAAAGGTGACAGGATGACATGGCATGAGATCATTGCATGATATCATTGCTAGGTACTGTCACAGAGACTGATACAACACATAACCGACAGATGCAATCATGATTATGATGAAAATTAGCATTCTTTACCTGTAGACGTACACTGTGACCGTAAGCTTTGAGTAAAACATTCCCGGTGAAAGTGAAAGACCTCACATCTGCTGATAATCACTCATGACTGTTACAAGTCAAATTATATAAATACATAAGTACATGTAAATCAATGTAATACTTACTCTTGCGGACCCACAAGGTTGTTCCATCATTTGCGTCATTGGTTACCCTCACAAACCTCATTGGTTGCCAACAAGACCACCTCTGCTATCTTGGCCTTTGGGGTGGGCTTCCCATGCCCTCTCTGTGTCAAATCACCCCAGCGTAACTCGACCTCCTGCAGGAGGGAGGCATTTACCTCGTCCGAGAACCTCCTGGCTCTTTTGCGGCCTCCAATGTGCTCCTCTCCCACCTCACTGCTCTCTCCAGCATCAGTCTCCACAGAGTGCTGTGATGCCTCCTCCTCTCTCTCCATTATAGGCCAAATACGATCAAATATGTGGCTGGTAACAACTAATTTTTGATTCCCTACTTGCTGTGAAGCTCTAAAGTCTCCCTCCTTCCTCCCAAAGCAGCCACACCACACCCAGACATGACTTTAGTCCCTCTGAGCTCCCTCTCTCTGTGTCTCCTCTTCTGCGCAGGTCATGATGACCCTTGACCTCCTGAATCGCGGGAACCAAGCACCGCCATGCCATTGCTAAGGACGGTCACACTTTACGGCAGAAGGTCAAAAAAATGTAACGCTACCGTCCATTTCATATCGCTCGTGGTAACGTCCATTTTCAAAAATGAAGACTAGGTGCTTTGAGAATGGGCACGAAGCCGGCAATCTGAAAACCCTTTTTTGCCACCCACGCCAGAAATAACGCCCATTTTTGGGCGATAAGCACAAAAGTGGAGGTTCTAGCCCATGGACTTATTTTATCATATTTACAAATCAAATTTAACCACTAGTTTTCTGTTTCGAAGAGGATACCTTTGCTCTCAAACAGAACTTTCCAAACACAGTGTTGAACTTTGGCTCATTCTAGGCTGAGCCTGAGGAGAGTTTTTCTCCAAGGGCAACCCTTGATTTACATTTGAACTCTCTACAACTTCAGACTGTTTGTCTGCCTGACTCGGACTCAGACTTAAATTCTGATATTCTCTTGGACTTCTTTCTAGTACATCTGATATAGGATTTTCTACTCGTATCCTATTTGTAACAAGACTATGTGATTCATCAGAAATAATCAAATCATTCCAACTTTGAACTCCTTCCACATCTGTAGGAAAAATATAATCAATGTGAACAAATCTAATCTTTCCATGATCAAACATCTTGACCAAATATATGTGAGGACCACATATCTTCACCATTCTTCGTGGTAACCACTTTAAACATTTATGGTGATAGTTCTTTACTCTCACCTGACTCAATTTCACACCTCTCTCTTACTCTATCCCTATCATGATTCTCTTTCTGTCTTAATTGTTTCTCTTCTACTGACTACCAAGTTTGGCTTTAACAACGAGAACCTGGTTTGTGGCTGCTGTTTGAGAAACAACTCTGCTGGAATTCTACCAGTAGTTGTATGAAGAGTATTAGGATAAATAATTAGAAAATCTTCCAATTTGTGGTCCAATGACAACTGTTGTTTCTTTCGATTTGGATCCAACATTTTTTGATGAGGGCACATTTTACAATTTGTACTGTGCGCTCGGCTGCACCATTTGAAGCAGGGTGGTATGGTGGAACCTTGGTATGTTTCACACTGTTTCTGCTCATGAACTGTGCAAATTCTTCTGAACAAAATTGAGGCCCATTATCAGACACAATTTTTTCTGAGAGGCCATATGAAGAAAACAACCCCCGCAAATTGTCTCGTGATTTACTTGTTGTTATTTTCTGCATCGGAAACATTTGAATCAACCCACCTCGAATGGCTATCAATCACAATGAACAATTGTTGTCCTTCTAGCTCAGCAAAAATTATATGTAACCTTTGCCACACCCTGCGAGGCCATTTCCATGGCTGTAATGGTACTGATGGTGGTTTCTTGCTTACCGATTGACAAGTTGTACACTGACTAACGATGTACTCTATGGAATAGAAATTCAGCGCCATCCAAAACAGGTTGCACCTACCGCTTCTGATGTGTTTTCACCGCCGCTGCAGATGAGGTGGTCTTCTCCATGAAATTCAGCTCTTTGTCATTCTTTTTGGTGAGGACCGGAAGTCGGTCGTAAAGGGGGCGGAAGTGCGGTGGTGAGCACTCTAGATGGGCAGAAGTGGAGGTGGGACAGAGTCTCTGCCACTGTCAGTCATCAGTCATGATGCGTGCGCGTCACCATGTCTGTCCCCTTCACTTAAAGGGGAGAGCCGCTGCAAGCTCTGCGATCATGTTAGTTAGATCCACTGGGCCACCAGGCAGGGTTTTGGCAGGGCCAACATAATTGTCGGCCCGACCCAGTGCACTGACAGAAAAAACTGTCGGGGGCTCCGCTCGGCAGCCTGAGGATTTTTTCGCTGAATTTTGATAGAGGTGCAGGAGATCAGCGGTATTCTCTTTGATGATGCACTTAGGAGGGATCGGCAGCAGCGGGGTGGAAGTGGGGACCATCGGATAAAACACCTAGAAAATTTTGCTGGTGGCGGCCACTGGATTCCAAATCAGCAGCCGCTTGCCGCTTGCCGCTTTCCAGCGATAAGAGGCCTTTTCGGGAGGCTGAATTTCGGTCCTTATATCTTTATTCAAACCTGGCCACCATAAGTAACTGCATGCAAAAATCTTAGTCAAACACATTCCTAGGTGTTGGTCATGAAGATCTCCTAACAATTAGGAGCTGAATTTATTTGGTATAACCACTCTTGCACCCCACATGATACAATCTTTATCCACGGATAATTCATTCCTACGAATGAAGTATGGATGAATATCTTTCTTGGATACCTGGTTTGGCCAGCCATTTGCTATATAATCATATACCTTTGACATAACTGGGTTACGCTTGGTTGGTCTACCAATCTCTTCAACTGTGACTAGCAGTTGGTGTAACTTGTGATGGGGAAGGCAACCTGAACATAGCATCACCATTACTGTGATCAGCTGATCGCCTGTACTTAATGTCATACCTATATGCTGACAAAATCACAGCCCATCTCTGCATTCGGGCTGAAGCTAAGTTTGGAACAGGAGACTTTGGATGGAGGATTGCTATCAGGGGCTTATGATCTGTAATGATGGTAAACTTACGACGATACAAGTATTTGTGGAACTTCTTGAACCCAAAAATGAATGCCAAAACTTTTCTTTAGATTTGCGCATAATTACGCTCACTGGCACTGAGAGTGCGCGAAGCAAAAGCAATTGGCTTCTCCTCCCACTACGTAGTACATGAGAGATCACTGCCCCAACTCCATACGGAGAGACATCACATGCTAGCTTGATTTCATTAGATAAATCAGAGTGAACTAACATGGTACTCTCTACCAACTGGCTTTGAATGCTGTGTTGCATTCTTCTGACCACTTCTAATGGATCTGTTTTTGCAACAGCTCATTCAGTGGATGTAACACTGTAGCCACATTTGGTAGAAACTTCCCATAATAGTTCAAAAGACCCAAAAATATCAAAATTCACTGACATTCTTAGGAGTGGGTGCATTTCTGATCGCATCCAGCTTTCCCTTGGTTGGATATAACTCATCTTTGTCTACTCTGTGCCCTAAGTACTCCACTGAGTTTTGAAATAACTCTCACTTGTGAGAAGTGCCTTGTACTCTGTGCTTCTCCAGCTGTTTGAGCATTTCATTCAATACGCTATTATGGATTTTCCTGTTTGGTGCTGAAATGAGTATGTCATCTACATAACATACTACCCATTCAAGGCCTTGCAAAATCTGCTTCATCACCCCTTGGAATATGGTGGGGGCAGAAGACATTCTAAATGGTAGCCTATTAAATTGATATAGGCCGAGATGAGTATTTATAGTCAAGCATACTTGACCTCCTCATCTAGTTCAAGTTGTAAATAGGCATTTGTGGGATCTAAATTTGAGAAGATCTGGCCACCCATCAGCGTTGTGAAGAAGCCTTCTACATTTGGCAATGTATTGGGTAGATTACCCTCTTGAACCTGGTTTACACTTACTTTATAATCACCACACAACCTTACCTTACCATCTGACTGAGCTACAACAACAACAGGTGTAGCCCAATTACTTAGTTCTATCTTAGAGATAATGTTCTCAGTCTCTAGTCATTTGAGTTCTTGCTCAAATTTCTCCTTAAGTTCATATGGTATGGGACGTGGCTTGAAGTAAACTGGTCTAGCGTCCTGCTGTACTCTGACACTCGAAGCCTTGGATCAGACTGCCTGTTTTGAAGAACACCTTAAGATACTGTTTGAATACATCATCCTTCGATGCAAATTTGGTTTCAACATGAAAAATCTCATTCTAATCCAGCTTTGGTGATCCAAACAATTTCTATCCATTAAGGAGGGCTTGTCTCCTGCCACTACTAAGGGAGGCAAGCTCTGAAATTGATCTTTGTATTTCATCGGTACATTCTACCACATCTCCTGAGTAGCTTCGCAGTTCTATCTTCGACTTCTGCATTGGAAAATCATTCAACTTGTCAAGATATAGAATTCAGCAGATGAGGACAAAGGGTTTAATTAGGAGGGGGAAAGTAGAGTATGAGGGGGAAGCTTGCTGGGAACATATAAACTGACTGCATAAGCTTCTATAGATATGTGAAGAGAAAAAGATTAGTGAAGACAAACGTAGGTCTCTTGCAGTCAGAATCAGGTGAATTTATAATGGGGAACAACGAAATGGCAGACCAATTGAACAAATACTTTGGTTCTGTCTTCACGAAGGAAGACACTAATAACCTTCTGGAAATACTAGGGGACCGAGGGTCTAGTGAGAAGGAGGAACTGAAGGAAATCCTTATTAGTCAGGAAATGGTGTTAGGGAAATTGATGGGATTGAAGGCCAATAAATCCCCAGGGCCTGATAGTCTGCATCCCAGAGTACTTAAGGAAGTGGCCCTAGAAATAGTGGATGCATTGGTAATCATTTTTCAGCAGTCTATCGACTCTGGATCTGTTCCTCTGGACTGGAGGGTAGCTAATGTAACACCACTTTTTAAGATAGGAGGGAGAGAGAAAATGGGGAATTATAGACCAGTTAGCCTGACATCAGTCGTGGGGAAAATGTTGGAATCAATTATTAAAGATGAAATAGCAGCGCATTTGGAAAGCAGTGACAGGATTGGTCCAAGTCAGCATGGATTTATGAAAGGGAAATCATGCTTGACAAATCTTCTGGAATTTTTTGAGGATGTAACTAGTAGAGTGGACAGGGGACAACCAGTGGATGTGGTGTATTTCTACTTTCAAAAGGCTTTTGACAAGGTCCCACACAAGAGATTGATGTGCAAAATTAAAGCACATGGTATTGGGGGTAATGTATTGACGTGAATAGAGAACTGGTTGGCAGACAGGAAGCAGAGAGTCGGGATAAACGGGTCCTTTTCAGAATGGCAAGCAGTGACTAATGGGGTGCCGCAGGGCTCAGTGCTGGGACCCCAGCTATTTACAATATACATTAATGATTTAGATGAAGGAATTGATTGTAATATCTCCAAGTTTGCAGATGACACTAAGCTGGGTGGCAGTGTGAGCTGTAAAGAGGATGCTAAGAGGCTGCAGGGTGAATTGGACAGGTTAGGTGAGTGGGCAAATGCATGGCAGATGCAGTATAATGTGGATCAAATTGAGGTTATCCACTTTGGTGGCAAAAACATGAAGGCAGAATATTATCTGAATGGCGGCAGATTAGGAACAGGGGAGGTGCAACGAGACCTGGGTGTCATGGTGCATCAGTCATTGAAAGTTGGCATGCAAGTACAGCAGGCGGTGAAGAAGGCAAATGACATGTTGGCCTTCATAGCTAAGGGATTTGAGTATAAGAGCAGGGAGGTCTTACTGCAGTTGACAGGGCCTTGGTGCGGCCTCACCTGGAATATTGTGTTCAGGTTTGGTCTCCTAATCTGAGGAAGGACGTTCTTGCTATTGAGGAAGTGCAGCGAAGGTTCACCAGATTGATTCCCGGGATGGCAGGACTGACATATGAGGAGAGACTGGATTGACTGAGCCTGTATTCACTGGAGTTTAGAAGGATGAGAGGGGACCTCATAGAAACATATAAAATTCTGACGGAACTGGATAGGTTTAATGCAGGAAGAATGTTCCTGATGTTGGGGAAGTCCAGAACCAGGGGACACAGTCTAAGGATAAGGGGTAAGCCATTTAGGACCGAGATGAGGAGAAACGTCTTCACTCAGGGAGTTGTTAACCTGTGGAATTCTCTACCGCAGAGCATTGTTGATTGGATATATTCAAGAGGGAGTTAGATATGGCCCTTACGGCTAAAGGGATCAAGGGGTATGGAGAGAAATCAGAAAAGAGGTACTGAGGTGATGACCAACCATGATCTTATTGAATGGTGCTGCAGGCTCAAAGGGTCGAATGGCCTACTCCTGCACCTATTTTCTATGTTTCTGTGTTTCTATGTTTCTCTTCAATGCTATGCAGTCTCTGGCAATTTCTATTTATAGCATTGAACATAGGTTTACTATTCAGTCGGCATGCCTTTGTAAGATGCCCAGTTTCCTTGGAGTAGAAACAATCTGCCTTCACATGTAGACAGCTTTGAGCGAGGTGTTATCCCAGACACTGATCGCATGACTTCAATGCGCTGTTACCTTGGCCAGTTGCTGAGGCCTTGGGGCCCAACTGCCTTTTGCTTCTAACCTGCAGGTGATTCACCTCAGTTGACTGATGACTGGAAATGGCACAAAATTCTTCGGATTGGTCGGCCATATTCATTATAATAACAGTCTGACAAGCTAAATCAAAATTCAGGTTAGGGGTTGTCAACAACTTTCTTCTGATTGCTTCATTTTTCATCCCATAAAGAAAGCGGTCACGCAATGCTCGGTCCTGAAAGTTTCCCAAATGACAGTGAATGGATAGTTTGTTTAAAGCTACATCATCATCATCATCATAGGCAGTCCCTCGAAATCGAGGAAGACTTGCTTCCACTCTAAGGGGTCAAGTTTTGGCCTGAGTTGCTCCTATTTTTTTTGAGCAACTAGTTTAGAATGGAGCATCTTAGAAATTGCAATTCTCGACATTTAGTTTGCTCCAATTCCAATGAGTTAGAACAGTTTCATTTTAAAACAGATTATTTTTTCAAAAGGGGGCGTGTCCGGCCACTCACGCCTGTTTTGCAAGTTTAGACAGCGAAAGCTTACTCCAAAATAACTTAGAATGGAGTAAATGTAGATTTTTGTACGCTCAGACAAACCTTGCCTACACTTATAAATCAGGCGTTGGGAATGAGAGATGGGGTGGGGGGGGGGGGTGGAAGGGAAGCTTACAAACATGAAGCACATCACTTTTACAAATAAAGAGCCATCAACAATAATAAATGATCAATAAATCAACCAATAAATCAATCAAAAAAAATTAAAAAATTAAAAATAAAAAAAATAATTAAAAAATCAATAAATAAAAAATTAAGTGTCTACTCACCGACTGCAGCACCGGGAGCCATCCAACAGCATGCTGGGACAGGCCCCCACAGTGTGTGTCTCTCTCTCTCTCACTCTGTCAGTGTCTCTCTCTGTCAGTGTCTCTCTCTCTCTGTCTGTCAGTGTCTCTCTCTCTCTCTCTGTCTGTCTGTCAGTGTGTCTCTCTGTGTCTGTCATTGTCTCTCTGTGTTTCTGACAGCGAGGGAAGGGGGGAGGGGGAAGGAAGGGGGGAGGGGGCAAGGGGGGAGGGAGAGGAGGAGGAGAGGAGAGGAGGGAGTGGGGGAAAGGGGGAGAGGAGAGGGAGGGGGAGAGAGGAGAGGAGAGGGAGGGGGAGAGAGGAGAGGGAGGGAGGGGAGGAGAGGGAGGCAGGGAGGGGGGAAAGGGGGAGAGGAGAGGGAGGAGGAGAGAGGAGAGGGAGGGAGGGGAGGAGAGAGAGGGAGGGAGGGGGGAGAAGGGAGGAGGGGAGAAGCGATGGGGGGAGGAGGGAGGGGGGGAGGCTGAATGGGCCCGGCCGACGAGAGGAAGCCGGGCCAAAGACTTCGGGCGGTGCCCACCCCAGCAAGATGCCGGGCGGTTGGGCCCTGCCGAGGACGTGGAGGGAGGGGGAACGGCTGAATGGGAGGGGGGGGGGGGAATGGACCGGACCGGACCTGAAGGGGGGGACGGGAGAGCCGGAGCTGGAGCTGAAGATGAAGAGGAGGGTGGTCCGAGTCCGATCTCCGCCGCCCCAGTGAGCCCATTCGGCCAGGGCTAGGGGCAACATGCTTCGGGTCCCTCCCACGTGGCTTCGGTGATCTGGAGCTACTGCATGTGCACGCACACTCTAGCGCGCATGTGCAGAGGTCCCGGCACGGTTTTCAGCGCCGGGACCTGGCTCCACACCCCACAGCTTGTGCTGCGCTGCACCAAGGGCCTGGAACGTTCCAGCAGCGTGGAGAATACCGAGATAAGTTTTAGGCGCAGTTGTGAGCGCGGAAATCAGGCGTGGCTCGCGAGGCTGTGCCGTTCTAGGTGCGGCCCGAAACCTGACCCCTAAAAGTGAGTTCCCAGGTGACTGTGCAGTCCACTACGGGAATTAGAGTCTCTGTCACAGGTGGGTCAGACAGTGGTTGAAGGAAAGGGTGGGTGAGGAGTCTGGTTTGCCGCACCCTCCTTCTGCTGCCTGCGCTTGTTTTCTGCATCTCTCTGCGACGAGACTCGTGGCACTCAGCGCCCTCCCGGATGCTCTTCCTCCACTTAGGGCGTTCTTTGGCCAGGGACTCCCAGGTGTCAGTGGGGATGTTGCACTTTATCAAGGAGGCTTTGAGGGTGTCTTTGAAACGTTTCCTCTGCCCACCTGGGGCTCTCTTGCTGTGTAGGAGTTCCGAGTAGAACACGTGCTTTGGGAGTCTTGTGTCCGGCATGTGGACAATGTGGCCCGCCCAACGGAGCTGATCGAGTGTGGTCAGTGCTTCGATGCTGGGGATTTTGGTCTGATTGGGAACACTGACGTTGGTGTGTCTGTCCTCTCAGGGGATTTGAAGGATCTTGCGGAGGCATCATTGGCGGTATTTCTCCAGCGATTTGAGGTGTCTACTGTATATGGTCCATGTCTCTGAGTCATACAGGAGGGCAGGTATCACTACAGCCCTGTAGACCTTAAGCTTGGTGCCAGATTTGAGGGCCTGATCTTCGAACACTCTTTTCCTCAGATGGCCGAAGGCTGCGTTGACACACTGGAGGCGGTGTTGAACCTCGTCGTCGATGTCGATGTGAGTACAATGTAGTCACTGATACTCTCATCATTTAACTGATCTCGTAATCCAAAATGACAGCTTTCGGCAATTTCCAGGGGCTCAGGACTGTAGTGCTGTTTTAACTTGGTTAGAATCTGTCAGTGGCTTGTCCTTTGGCTTGACGGGAACAAGAACATTTTTCAGGGTTTCATAAACCTTGGGGCCTGCTTTAGTTAGGAAAATAGCCCGTTTTCTTTCTAACACCACCCGGTTACAGTTTTCACCATCGGCATCTTCAACGATATTATTTGCGGTGAAAAACATTTCTAGCCGTTCCACGCGCACTCCGAATATCTCCCAGTCATGATGGAACTCACCTAAGCACCCTTTTATTCCCATAGGCGCAGACATCTGGACTCTTCAGTTCAGCCAAGTGTGCTTGTAATTTACCTTGGATTTTTAGCTGTGCTGCAAAAAGAAGAACCTCTCAAAGTCGCTCTGTTGGTTGGCAGGAACATCCACCAACCAAAATTTCAGCGAGGGAATCCAGAAATCCCATCCTACGGCGCCAATGTAATATATTCTTATGACATAACAAAAGCACACACACTCAAGATGGCTTCATTCCTTTTATTGTATTCATAGCAGTACTTGCATCACCACAGTAGTCCAATAGGTGGAGCAGTAGTCCACTAGGTGGAGCTATATAACACCCGGGAGTTGGGGTGGCAGGGTGAATTGGTAACAGGTGGGATGAAAGTAAGTGATGTGGAGTCAGGAGGACATTCTTGCTTCTCCTGACATGACAGCAATGATATCTAAACTTAAAAAAAATAGAAGAAACCTGCCTTCTGCTGAAAGCTGTAGGGGCCACTGAAGAATCTCGAGTGGGGCAGGGCCGGCACCTACTTCGCTCATCATCAACCAGTTTCAACAAGGGGACCTGAAACAGCTGTTAGAACATAAGAACATAAGAAATAGGAGCAGGAGTAGGCCATTTGGCCCCTCGAGCCTGCTCCGCCATTCAGTAAGATCATGGCTGATCTGATCATGGACTTAGCTCCACTTTCCTGCCCGCTCCCCATAAGCCTTTACTCCCTTATCGCTCAAACATCTGTCTATCTCCGCCTTAAATGTATTCAATGCCCCAGTCTCCACAGCTCTCTGGGGCAGAGAATTCCATAGATTTACAACCACCGAAGAGAAGAAATTTCTCCTCAGTTTTAAATGGGCTGCCCCTTATTCTGAGACTATGTCCCCTAGTTTTAGTTTCCCCTATGTATAAATATCCTCTCTGCATCCACCTTGTCGAGCCCCCTCATTATCTTATAAGTTTCAATAAGATCACCTCTCATTCTTCTGAACTCCAATGTGCATAGGTCCAATCTACTCAACCTATCTTCATAAGTCAATCCCTTCATCTCCAGAATCAACTTAATGAATCTTCTCTGAACTGCCTCCAATGCAAGTATATCCCTCCTTAAATAAGGAGACTAAAACGATACGCAGTACTTTAGGTGTGGTCTCGCCAATACCTTGTACAGTTGTAGCAGGACTTCCCTGCTTTTATTCTCCAACCCACTTGCAATAAAGGCCAACATTCCATTTGCATTCCTGATTACTTGCTGGACCTGCATACTAACTTTTTGTGTTTCATGCACAAGGACCCCCAGGTCCCTCTGTACTGCAGCACTTTGAAATTTTTCTCCATTTAAATTATAATTTGCTTTTTTATTATTTCTGCAAAATTGCATAACCTCACATTTTCCCATATTATATTCCATCTGCCAAATTTTTGCCCATTCACTTAGCTTGTCTATATCCCTTTGCAGATTTTTTGTGTCAAAAGCAAGGAAACATAGAAACATAGAAAATAGGTGCAGGAGTAGGCTATTTGGCCCTTCGAGCCTGCATGGCCATTCAATAAGATCATGGCTGATCATTCCCTCAGTACCCCTTTCCTGCTTTCTCTCCATACCCCTTGATCCCCTTAGCCGTAAGGGCCATATCTAACTCCCTCTTGAATATATCCAATGAACTGGCATCAACAACTCTCTGCGGCAGGGAATTTCACAGGTTAACAACTCTCTGAGTGAAGAAGTTTCTCCTCATCTCAGTCCTAAATGGCATACCCTTTATCCTAAGACTATGTCCCCTGGTTCTGGACTGCCTCAAAATCGGGAACATTCTTCCCGCCTCTAACCTGTCCAGTCCCGTCAGAATCTTAAACGTTTCTTTGAGATCCCCTCTCATCCTTCTAAACGCCAGTGAATAAAGGCCCAGTTCATCCAGTCTCTCCTCATATGACAGTCCAGCCATCCCTGGAATCAGTCTGGTGAACCTTCGCTGCACTCCCTCAATAGCAAGAACGTCCTTCCTCAGATTACGAGACCAAAACTGAACACGATATTCCAGGTGAGACCTCACTAAGGCCCTGTACAACTGCAGTAAGACCTCCCTGCTCCTCTACTCAAATCCCCTAGCTATGAAGGCCAACATACCATTTGCCTTCTTCACCACCTGCTGTACCTGCATGCCAACTTTCAATGAATGATGAACCATGACACACAGGTCTCGTTGCACCTCCCCTTTTCCTAACCTGCCGCCATTCAGATAACATTCTGCCTTCGTGTTTTTGCCTCCAAAATGGATAACCTCACATTTATCAACATTATACTGCATCTGCCATGCATTTGCCCACTCACCTAACCTGTCCAAGTCACCCTGCAGCCTCTTCATGTCCTTCTCACAGCTCACACCGTCACCCAGTTTAGTGTCATCTGCAAACTTGGAGATATTACACTCAATTCCTTCATCTAAATCGTTAATGTATATTGTAAAGAGCTGGGGTCCCAGCACTGAGCCCCGTGGCACTCCACTAGTTACTGCCTGCCATTCTGAAAAGGGCCTGTTTATCCCGACTCTCTGCTTCCTGTCTGCCAATCAGTTCTCTATCCATGTCAGTACATTACCCCCAATACCATGCACTTTGATTTTGCACACCAATCTCTTGTGCAGGACCTTGTCAAAAGCCTTTTGAAAGTCCAAATATACCACATCTATTGGTTCTCCCTTGTCCACTCTGCTAGTTACATCCTCAAAAAGTTCCAGAAGATTCATCAAGCATGATTTCCCTTTCATAAATCCATGCTGACTTGGACCGATCCTGTCACTGCTTTCCAAATGCGCTGCTATTTCATCCTTAATGATTGATTCCAACATTTCCCCATTACTGATGTCAGGCTAACCGGTCTATAATTACCCGCTTTCTCCCTCCCTCTTTTTTTAAAAAGTGGTGTTACATTACCTACCCTCCAGTCCAAGGGAACTGATCCAGAGTCGATAGACGATTGGAAAATGATCACCAATGCATCCACTATTTCTAGGGCCACTTGCTTAAATACTCTGGGATGCAGACTATCAGGCCCCGGGGATTTATCGGCCTTCAATCCCATCAATTTCCCTAACACAATTTCCCGCCTAATAAGGATATCCTTCAGTTCCTCCTTCTTACTAGACCCACTGTCCCCTAGTACATTCGGAACGTTATTAGTGTCTTCCTTCGTGAAGACAGAACCGAAGTATTTGTTCAATTGGTCTGCCATTTCTTTGTTCCCCATTATAAATTCACCTGAATCCGACTGCAAGGGACCTACGTTTGTCTTCACTAATCTTTTTCTCTTCACATATCTATAGAAGCTTTTGCAGTCAGTTTTATGTTCCCTGCAAGCTTCCTCTCGTACTCTATTTTCCCCCTCTTAATTAAACCCTTAGTCCTCCTCTGTTGAATTCTAAATTTCTCCAATTTGCTTTTTCTGGCCAATTTATATGCCTCTTCCTTGGTTTTAACACTATTCTTAACTTCCCTTGTTAGCCATGGTTGAGTCACCTTCCCTGTTTTATTTTTACTCCAGACAGGGATGTACAATTGCCGAAGTTCATCCATGTGATCTTTAAATGTTTGCCATTGCTTATCCACCATCAATCCTTTAAGTATCCTTTGCCAGTCTATTCTAGCCAATTCACCCCTCATACTGTCGAAGTTACCTTTCCTTAAGTTCAGGACCCTAATTTCCGAATTAACTGTGTCAATCTCCATCTTAATATTGAATTCTACCATATTATGGTCACTCTTCCCCAAAGGACCTCGCACAACAAGATTGCTAATTAGTCCCTTCTCATTACACATCACCCAGTCTAGGATGGTTCCTCGACATATTGGTCGAGAGAACCCACCCTAATACACTCCAGGAAATCCTCCTCCACTGCTTTGCTACCAGTTTGGTTAGCCCAATCAATATGTAGATTAAAGTCGCCCATGATAACTACTGTACCTTTATTGCACACATCCCTTATTTCTTGTTTGATGCTGTCTCCA
Organism: Pristiophorus japonicus; assembly: GCF_044704955.1. Classification (NCBI taxonomy): domain Eukaryota; kingdom Metazoa; phylum Chordata; class Chondrichthyes; family Pristiophoridae; genus Pristiophorus; species Pristiophorus japonicus. Next base: position 85,729,959 of record NC_091979.1, on the reverse strand, counting down.
ACCTCACTACTGCTGTTTGGTGGTCTGTACACAACTCCCACTAGCGTTTTCTGCCCTTTGGTATTCCGCAGCTCCACCCATACCGATTCCACATCATCCAAGCTAATGTCCCTCCTTACTATTACATTAATTTTCTCTTTAACCAGCAATGCCACCCGGCCTCTTTTTCCTCTCTGCCTATCCTTCCTAAATGTTGAATACCCCTGGATGTTGAGTTCCCAGCCTAGGTCACTCTGGAAGACTTGATCATCCTGGAAGACTGGCTTCCACTCTATGTGAGTTCTTAGGTGACTGAATATGGGAATTACAGTCTCTGTCACAGGTGGGACAGACAGTCATTGAAGGAAAGGGTGGGTGGAGAGTCTCGTTTGCCGCACGCTGCTTCTGCTGCCTGCGCTTGTTTTCTGCATGCTCTCGGCGACAAGACTCGAGGTGCTCAGCGCCCTCCCGGATGCTCTTCCTCCACTTAGGGTGATCTTTGGCCATGGACTCCCAGGTGTCGGTGGGGATGTTGCATTTTATCAAGGAGGTTTTTGAGAGTGTCCTTGAAATGTTTCCTCTGCCCACCTGGGGCTCGCTTGCAGTGTAGGAGTTTCGAGTAGAGCGCTTGCTTTGGGAATCTCGTGTTAGGAATGTGAACAATGTGGCCCGCCCAACAGAGCTGGTCGAGTATGGTCAGTGCTTCGATGCTGGGGATGTTGGCCTGATGGATGACACTAATGTTGGTGTGTCTGTCCTCCCAGGGGATTTGGAGGATCATGCGGAGACAATGCTGGTGGTACTTCTCCAACGATTTGAGGTGTCTACTGTATATGGTCCATGTCTCTGAGCCATACAGGAGGGCGGGTATCACCACAGCCCTGGAGACCATAAGATTGGTGCCAGATTTGAAGGCCTGATCTTCGAACACTTTTTTCCTCAGGTGGCCAAAGGCTGTGCTGGTGCACTGGAGGCGGTGTTGAACCTTGTCGATGTCTGCCCTTGCTGATAATAGGCTCTCGAGGTATGGAAAGTGGTCCACATTGTCCAGGGCCATGCTGTGGATCTTGATGACTGGGAGAAGTGCTGTGTGGCGGGGTCAGGTTGGTGGACGACCTTTGTCTTATGGATGTTTTGTGTAAGGCCCATGCTTTCGTACGCCTCGGTGAAGATGTTGACTATGACTTGGAGTTCAGCCTCCGAATGTGCGCAGACGCAAACGTCATCTGCATACTGTAGCTCGATGACAGAGGATGGGACAGTCTTGGATCTAGCCTGGAGGTGATGAAGGTTGAACAGGTTTTCACTGGTTCTTTAGTTTAGTTCCACTCCAGCGGGGAGTTTGTTGAGTGTAAGGTGGAGCATTGCAGCGAGGAAGATCGAGAAGAGGGTTGGCGCGATGTTGCCGCCCTGCTTGACCTCGGTCCGGTGTGGTTTGGGTCTGTGGTGGATCCGTTGGTCAGGATCACGGCTTGCATGTCGTCGTGGAGCAGGCGGAAGATGGCAACAAACTTTTGGAGGCAGCCGAAACAGAGGAGGACGCTCCATAGTCCCTCAAGGTTAACAGGTACAAAGGCCTTTGTAAGTCAAAAAAGGCCATGTACAAGGGTTAGTGCTGCTCCCTACATTTCTCTTGCAGTTGTCGCGCCATAAAGATCGTGTCCATTGTACCCGTAGTGGACGGAATCCGCACTGTGACTCCGGGAGGAGCTCCTCAGCCACAGGGAGAAGACGGTTAAAGAGGATTCTAGTGATGACCTTCCTAGTGGCTGATAACAGGGAGATTCCTCTGTAGTTGCTGCAGTCGGACTTGTCCCCTTTTTAAAAGATGGTTCATGATTACTGCATCTCTGTGATCTCCCAGCATGCTCTCCTCCTTCTAGATGAGAGAGATGAGGTCATGCATTCGTGCCAATAATGCCTCTCCGCCATACTTTAGTGCCTCAGTGGGGGATTCCATCTGCTCCCGATGCCTTGTTCTTGAGCTGACAGATGACCTTTTGTACCTCATGCAGGGCTGGGGTTTTGCTGAGATAGTGGTGGGTAGCATGCTGCGGGATAGAGTCGAGGAAACTCATGTCAAAGGCAAAGTCTCGGTTAAGGAGATCTTCGAAGTGCTCCTTCCAGCGGGCCTGGCTGCCTCGGTATCCTTGATGAGTGTCTCCCCATTCTTCGCCAGCAGTGGGGTGGGGCCTTGGGTCATAGGTGAAGAATCCTCGCACATCATGGCTGTCGGCTAGCTGCTGAATCTCCTGAGCTTTCTGTATGGATGTATGGAGAGAAAGCAGGAAAGGGGTACTGAGGTGAATGATCAGCCATGATCTTATTGAATGGTGGTGCAGGCTCGAAGGGCCGAATGGCCTACTCCTGCACCTAGTTTCTATGTTTCTCCACCCACCATCTATTATTCAGGTTTTTTGCTGGTCCTCGGCCTTAATCCATCTGTAGAGCTGCTTTGCTGCTCCTGAATTGGGTTGTTGTTTTAGGTTCAGAAATGCCCTGCGCTTGCGATCTATTAGCTCTTGGATTTCCTGGTCATTCTCACCCAATCAGTCCTTGTATTTCCTGGTTTATTGACCGAGCATCTCTTCGCAGTCATTGGTTATGGTGGCCTGGAGGGCAGACCAAGCGCTGTGGGCATTCTGCGTCTCGGGGTATCAAGGGTCGCTAGGTTAGCAGTGAGGTGCTGGCTGTATAGGGCTCTCTTAGCTGGGTCTTTGACTGCCCTGGCCTGATTTTTCTGCGGCACTGCTTCTGCTGCCATCGCCGCTTTGGGCCTATATTGATGTTGATGATGGAGTGGAATAGGCAGTGGTCCATCCAGCAGTCGTCAGCTCCTGTCATGGCGCAGATGATGTGCACATCTTTGCGATCCCTGGCTCAAACAATGACTCAGTCGAGCAGGCTCCAGCCTTTGGAGCAAGGGTGTTGCCACGATGCCTTGCACTTATCCCTCTGGCGAAACAAGGTGTTAGTGATGACAAGGTCGTGTTGTTAGCATTTTGTCAGGAGCAGGGTACCACTGGAGTTGGTTTTCCCTGCCCCCTCTCTGCTGATCACACCTCCCCAGAGGTCTGTGTCCTTATCGACCCTGGCATTGAAGTCGCCGAGGAGGATCAGCTTGTCGTCCATAGGGACGCGGGACAGGGATTGTTTGAGGCTGGAGTAAAATCCCTCTTTGGCCTCATCTGTTGTGTCGAGTGTTGGGGCGTATGCACTGATAACTGTGGTGCACTGGTTCTGGGATAGGGTGAGTTGGAGAGTCACGAGACGTTTGCTAATCCCACAGGGGGAGTCTCTGAGGCGGTTGACCAGCTCGTTCTTGATGGCAAAACCGACTCCTAGAAGATGGCGTCTTGCCTTAACAAATCCATGCCAACTATCCTTGCTTAATCCATATCTTTCCAAAGGAAGATTTATCCGGTCCTCAGGACTTTTTTCAAAACATTTCCCACCGCTGAGGTTAGGCTAGCTGGCCTGTAATTACCCGGTCTATCCCTTTCTCCCTTTTTAAACAAAGGTACAACATTAGCAGTCCTCCAGTCCTCTGGCACCACACCTGTAGCCAGAGAGGATTGGAAAATGATGGTCAGAGCCTCTGATATTTCCTCTTTTGCTTCTCTTAACAGCCTGGGATACATTTCGGGCCTACAGATTTATCCACTTTCAAAGCTGCTAAGCCCCTTAATACTTCCTCTCTCAAGCTAGTCACTTAGCTCTAGATGTGACGACTATAATGCATTCTTTGCTGACCTCCCACATTGTACCCTACGTAAACTTGAGGTCATCCAAAACTCGGCAGCCGTGTCCTAACTCGCACCAAGTTCCGTTCACCCATCACCCCTGGGATCGCTGACCTCCCTTGGCTCCCGGTTAAGCAACGCCTCGATTTCAAAATGTTCATCTTTGTTTACAAATCCCTCCACACCTCACCCCTCCCTATCATTGTAATCTCCTTTAGCCTCACAACCCCCCACCCTCCCAAAATATCTGCACTCCTCAAATTCTGCCCTCTTGAACATCCCTGATTATAATTGCTCTACCACCGATGGCCGTGCCTTCAGCTGCCTAGGCCCTAAGCTCTGGAACTCCCTTCCGCCTCTCTACCTCTCTTTCCTCCTTTAAGACACTCCTTAAAATCTACCTCTTTGACCAAGCTTTTGGTCATCTGCCGTAATTTCTTCTTATACGGCTCGGTGTCAAACGTTTGTCTTGCAACTCTCCTGTGAAACGCCTTGAGACATTTTACTATGCTAAAGGCGCTATATAAATACAAGTTGTTGTTGTTGTTGATTTGTGTGTTTTTTACCAATAATGATCCAGCAAAATCAATTTGATCCCAAGGCATGCTTAATCAGTTTGTTTGTCAACGAAGTGATATAACTATTCAGTCTGTGAAAGTGAGGTTTGGTTCAAATATTCTTGAACATTTATTTTTTCCAACTTTCTGGGAGTTCTTCCTTAAATTTCAGACCAGATTGATTCTTAGTTTAATTTCTCATACATTTTGTGATTTCACTTCTTAGTGTTTTGTTTTCCAAATTATTTTTGTTTCCTTAATTTTTAAATAGTTTTCACACCATGGATTACTTCAATTTTCCTGGTGTGTTAATGTGCTTTTTATACTTTTGGCCTCAATAACCCAGAAAGGTCCTGCAGGATTCCTTTCTCTGAATGTCAGCAATGAGTTATTTTTAGTAAAGGGAAGTACATTTGTTAGCTCTGGTTCACTGAGTCACTTTGATTCTTCATTTTAATTTCTAGAAATGTTCTTGCCCAGGCATGTTTTTATAATTACTGTTAGTAATGGTTCCCTTATATCCCAAAAATTTCCAATTGAGTTTTAAAAAAATTTTGAATGTGATTTTTCTTTTCCTCTATTTTGTTATTTCAGTTTTTTTGAATTTCTCAAATGTATTTTTGGGGCAGAATTTGTTAATTCCTATATATTTTTAGTACGATTTTGATAACATTAAACCGAGGTGAATTTCCCAGATATCAGAACACATTTATTTGTGTAGAATGTTATGAATTTCACTTTTGTCTAACTGTATTTTAAACAAAATTAAAAGTTTACAGGAAAATTTAGCTATATATTGAAATTATAACTATTTTTGCTTATATATATAAACCTTGCCTTTTTATATATATACATACACACACACATGCAATCATAATTAGCTTACAAGACAAAGTAACTGGGTTAGCAGAAGAGTAAATGGGAAATTAAGGTCAGTTTAGCATATAGTATGAGGAGCAAACACTACATGTGCATAATTGAACAATGGCAAATTGAAAAGCCAGTGTAAACAGACCTTGAAGAATCAAGGGCTGTGACAGTTTGAGAAAAACAGGCAGGCCAATGAATGCCATTAGAGCTGGTAACAGAAGCTAGACTGATAAGGGAACAAAGCAGACAGATAGGGAAGAGTCTTACAAACAGAGCTATAGGGCTCAATTTCCCCCAGTTATTGATGCCGGTTTTTTTGGCGCGCGCCGCTTTTTTTTGCGTAAATTAAAATATCCAAGTTTCCCCAAAGTTTCTGCAACAGCGTAACTGTTAGATACAATTTTTTTAGGTTAGTATTTTTTTGCCTCATGGGGGAATAAACTGATGTATGCGCCAGTTTTTCAGGTTTTTGCAAGTTTGGCAAATTACATTTTTCCTGGGATGACGTATGTGACTACTCCCAAAAAACCTTCTGGGCACTTAAGAAAAATAAGCGCACATTAAAAAATTGGCGCAGAAAGACGCCATTGTTTTTATGCGAAGTTTTGGAGGGAGTCAAGAAAACATTAAATATGCATCATGGAGTTTAATTTTTTTCAAACTCAAAATGGAGAAAATGAAAGTCTAATGCAATTCTTTAATTTTGGATTTTTTTCAAAGTGCCACGCCACCAACGAAAGTCTCCTTAGCGGGCTCAAGGGTCGGAGCATTGGCCGGCAGAATCGCTCCCTCGCCCGGACACAGGCTCGGCTTCAAAAGAAACCCGGGGGAGTGGGGGCCGTGGAAGCCAAACTGAAGGGATGAGAAGCCTTGCACCAAACTGCAACTTCAAAATAAGCCCGGGGGGGGGGGGGGGGAGGGGGTTGCCGAGCCCCTGTGCCCATGCGAGGGAGTGCTTCTGCCAGTCAACCCTCGAGCCCAGTGAGAAGACAATCGGTGGTGGGGTGGCACTTTGCAAAAAATCTAAAATGAAAGAATTGCATTCGACTTGGTTGCCCCAAATGTCCTCATTGAATGCCTAGCTTCCCATCCTAAGCAAGCCTATTGCGCATGTGCAAACCAGGGTATGGTCCATACTAGGGCATCGACCTTTGGGAGAGAGTGAGGAGAGAAGCTTTAACTCCTTGTCCTGCTGTTTTGAGCTTCTTGCAAAGGTACAATTTAATTATGGGGGCAATATTGACAATGCCATATCTCATGCAAGCCTTCTGCATGATGGTGCTGTGGAGGAGATGATTGATTTGATGTCATCGCATGAGGAATCTCAGAGCACGTAGGATGATGGGCAGGAGGCCTTACCCATGTCGGGTATATTAAGTCAGACATTCATACCTGCACCTGAGTAATGCGGACTGTGTGAGAAGGCTGCGTTTCCGCAAAGAAGTTGTAACCGAGATCTGTGAGTTAGTAAAAGCAGACCTGCAACCTAGAAGTGTCAGGAGGACTGCTTTGTCAGTTGAAGTGAAGGTTACAGCTGCACTTTCATTCTATGCATCTGAATCATTCCAGGCCACAACTGGGGATGTGTGCGCCATTTCTCAACATGCAACACATACCTGCATTCAGCAAGTGACTGCTGCACTCATCATCATCATAGGCAGTCCCTCGGAAGTGAGGAAGACTTGCTTCCACTCTTGAGTTCTTAGGTGGCTGTACAGTCCAATATGAGAACCACGGACTCTGTTACAGGAGGGACAGATAGTCGTTGAGGGAAGGTGTGGGTGGAATTTGTTTGCCGCACGCCCTTTCCACAGCCTGGGCTTGATTTCTGCATGTTCTCATCGACAAGACTCAAGGAGCTCAGCGCCCTCCCGGATGCACTTCCTCCACTTAGGGCGGTCTTTGGCCAGGACTCCTAGGTATCGGTGGGAATGTTGCACTTTATCAGGGAGGATTTAAGGGTGTCCTTGTAATGTTTCCACTGCCTACCTTTGGTTCATTTGCCGTGAAAGAATTCCAAGCAGAGCACTTGCTTTGGGAGTCTCGTGTCTGGCGTGCAAACTATGTGGCCTGCCCAGTGGAGCTGATCAAGTGTGGTCAGTGCTTCAATGCTGGGGATGTTGGCCTGGTTGAGGATACTAACGTTGGTGCATCTGTCCTCCCAAGGGATTTGTAGGATCGGACTGCTGCACTACATGCCCGGAGGAATGACTACATAAAGTTCCCCATGACCGCCCACGCGTGACAAGGCTGTGGGCTTCTCCAAGATTGCTGGCTTCCCAAAGGTACAGGGCTGCATAGATTGTACCCACATCACCTTGCGAGCACCTTTGGAGAATTCCGAGATGTACAGGAACAAAGAAGGCTTCCACTCCGTGAATGTGCAGCTCATCTGTGACGACATGCATCGCATCATGGCATTTGATGCGAGATACTCTGGGAGCACCCATGATGCATTCATCCTACACAAGAGCATTATATCTGCCATGTTTCAGCAGCAGCCAGAAGAGCAGAGCTGGCTGCTGGGAGACAAAGGGTATGGCCTTGCCACCTGGCTCATGATGCCCCTATGCGTAACCTGGACGGAAGGTGACCGACGATTACAACATGTTGTACATTGCGATGTGCAGCATAATAGAGAGGACCACTGGCATCTTGAAACAGCGTTTCCAATGCCTGGACCATTCCAGAGGCTACTTGTAATACTCCACCGAAATTGTTGGTCAGTTCACTGTTGTGTGCTGCATGCTGCATAACTTAGCCATCATGAGCCAGCAGCAGCTGGTAGTAGAAGATCCACCTGAGGTGATAGTGGCTGATGATAATGATGAGGAAGATACAAATGAGGAGGACGAGGAGGAGTAAGAGTACGAGGAAGCCATGCAACTACCTGAACCTGGAGCACAACGGCGGAGGAGGGCAGGTTGTTGTGCCCCTTTAAGGGATGGTTTTTTAGACCAATATGTCGAGGAACCAACTGGAGAGCTGGCCATCCTTGACTGAGTGTTGTGTAACGAGAGAGGATTAATTAGCAATCATGTTGTGCGAGGCCCCTTGGAGAAGATTGATCATAATATGGTAGAATTATGCATTAGGATGGAGAGTGACACAGTTAATTCAGAGACTAGAGTCCTGAACTTAAAGAAAGGTAACTTCGATGGTATGAGACGTGAATTGGCTAGGATAGACTGGCGAATGATACTTAAAGGGTTGACGGTGGATAGGCAATGGCAGACATTTAAAGATCACATGGATGAATTTCAACAATTGTACATCGCTGTCTGATGTAAAAATAAAATGGGGAAAGTGGCTCAACCGTGTCTAACAAGGGAAATTAGGGATAGTGTTAAATCCAAGGAAGAAGCATATAAATTGGCCAGAAAAAGCAGAAAACCTGAGGACAGGGAGAAAGTTAGAATTCAGCAGAGGAGGACAAAGGGTTTAATTAGGAGGGGGAAAATAGAGTATGAGAGTAAGCTTGCAGGGAACATAAAAACTGACTGCAAAAGCGTCTATAGATATGTGAAGAGAAAAAGATTAGTGAAGACAAACGTAGGTCCCCTGCAGTCTGAATCAGGTGAATTTATAATGGGGAACAAAGAAATGGCAGACCAATTGAACAAATACTTTGGTTCTGTCTTCACTAAGGAAGACACGAATAACCTCCTGAAAATAATAGGGGACTGAGGGTCTAGCAAGAAGGAGGAACTGAAGGAAATCCTTATTAGTCAGGAAATTGTGTTAGGGAAATTGATGGGACTGAAGGCCGTTAAATCCCCAGGACCTGATAGTCTGCATCCCAGAGTACTTCATGAAGTGGCCCTAGAAATAGTGGATGCATTGGTGGTCATTTTCCAATATTCTATAGACGTTGGATCAGTTCCTATGGATTGGAGGGTAGCTAATGTAACCCCACTTTTTAAAAAAGGAGGGAGAGAGAAAACGGAATTATAGACCGGTTAGCCTGACATCAGTAGTGGGGAAAATGTTGGAATCAATATTAAAGATGTAATAGCAGCGCATTTGGAAAGCAGTGACAGGATTGGTCCAAGTCAGCATGGATTTATGAAAGGGAAATCATGCTTGACAAATCTTCTGGAATTTTTTGAGGATGTAACTAGTAGAGTGGACAAGGGAGAACCAGTGGATGTGGTGTATTTGGACTTTCAAAAGGCTTTTGATAAGGTCCCACACAAGAGATTAGTGTGCAAAATTAAAGCACATGGTATTGAGGGTAATGTATTGATGTGGATAGAGAACTGGTTGGCAGACAGGAAGCAAAGAGTAGGAATAAACGTGTCCTTTTCAGAATGGCAGGCAGGTACCGCAAGGTTCAGTGCTATAACCCCAGCTATTTACAATATACGTTAATGATTTGGACGAAGGAATTGAATGTAATATCTCCAAGTTTGCAGATGAGGAGGATGCTAGGAGGCTGCAGAATGATTCAGACAGGTTAGCTGAGTGGGCAAATGAATGGCAGATGCAGTATAATGTAAATAAATGTGAGGTTATCCCTTTTGGTGGCAAAAACAGGAAGGCAGAATATTATCTGAATGGTGACAGATTAGCAAAAAGGGAGATGCAATGAGACCTGGGTGTCATGGTACATCAGTCATTGAAAGATGGCATGCAGGTACAGCAGACGGTGAAGAAGGCAAATGGTATGTTGGCCTTCATAGCTAGGGCATTTGAGTATAGGAGCAGGGAGGTCTTACTGCAGTTGTATAGGGCCTTGGTGAGGCCTCATCTGGAATATTGTGTTCAGTTTTGGTCTCCTAATCTGAGGAAGGACGTTCTTGCTGTTGAGGGAGTGCAGTGAAGGTTCACCAGACTGATTCCCGGGATGGCAGGACTGACATATGAAGAAAGACTAGATCGACTAGGCTTATATTCACTGGAATTTAGAAGAATGAGAGGGGATCTCATAGAAACATATAAAATTCTGACGGGACAGGACAGGTTAGATGCAGGAAGAATGTTCCCGATGTTGGGGAAGTCCAGAACCAGGGGTCACAGTCTAAGGATAAGGGGTAAACCATTTAGGAGATGAGGAGAAACTTCTTCACTCAGAGAATTTTGAACCTGTGGAATTCTCTACCGCAGAGAGTTGTTGAGGCCAGTTCATTAGATATATTCAAAAGGGAGTTAGATGTGGTCCTTACGGCTAAAGGGATCAAGGGATATGGAGAGAAAGCAGGAATGGGGTTCTAAAGTTGCAAAAATGATCAGTCATGATCATATTGAATGGTGGTGTAGACTTGAAGGGCCGAGTGGCCTACTCCTGCACCTATTTTCTATGTTTCTATGTCAACGATTGCTCGAGCCTTGCGCCAGCAGGTCATCCATGAACACTTTGCTGCCTGAAGGCTCAGCGGCAACTATTCCAAATGGACCATGTTTACTGTTTGGACCTGTTCCGTAATGTTGTGTTGTGTTAATGGGACAAATAATAGAAATGATTCTTCTTTAGTTCAAAAAGTTGTGTTAATAATGGAACAAATAATGGAAATGATTCAGTTATAATTTAAAGTATATTTTATTCAAATATTTAACACTTGTTTGTATTTAACTTAACTTTAATAAAAATATTCTTGTACCAAGTTTAAAGTTTTCAGTTAAGATCACTTACAAACTTTTAAGCTTGTAAATTTACATAACTTACAACAAACTTTTAATTTGAGAACAGTTACTACAGTAACACCAATAATAACAACAACAACAGCAGCAAAGAAAGACTGAACCCATCTCTCTTCCACTTTATTCTAAGACCGCCTGCTGCGTTTGGTCTTGGTAACTCCACTGCTGCCCGCGGGTGGTGCCGCAGTGTTTCTCAGGTTGGTACCAAGCTTATTCTTTTGAGCATCTCAGGTAATGCACACTTCTTGATGCGAGGGCGGGGGGGGCGGGGGGCGGGGAGGCGGGGCGGGCGTGGGCAGGCCCAGCTTGGGCCTCTTCAGAGGCTGGTCTGAGGATTGGAGTGGGAGTGGTAGTTGATCCTGTCAATGGGCGAGAGGTCTGGGCGTATTCCTTTATTGCAGCAGCTAACTCCAACATTCCCTCCCTCTTGTGCCCTGAAAGTGTCTCAACTACCTGCAACATTCCCGCCCGCATGTTGACCGACATTGTACCAGCTGCCTGTAACAATCCCTCCCTCATGTTCACCGACGGTGTATCTGCTACTGCGACATTCCCTCCCACATGTACCCATTTCTCGTGAGTGTTGTTACTTCTCCCGACAGTCCCGATACCTCATCACCCACCCCACTGATGGTGTCCAGAAGTGATCGGGTAATGTCAATGCTCTATGCAGTCATTGCCATCTTCTGAACCACATCTGCTAGATCCTGCATCTCAGGAAAGCACTGTCGAGCTCTCCTTCCCCTCCTCACCCTGGGTGTGGCTTGCTGCATCCCATTCGGACCCACCGCCTCGCATGGTGGGACCCTGGGTGTGCCTCGCTGCATCCCACTGGGACCCACTGCCTCGGATGGTGGGATCCTGGGTGTGTCTTGCTGCATCCCACTGGGACCTGCAGCCTCGAATGGTGGGGCCCTGGGTGTGCCTTGCTGCATCCCACTGGGACCTGCAGCCTCGGACGGTGGGGCCTTGGGTGTGCCTCACTGCATCCCACTGGAATTCCCAGCCTCAGACTGTGAGAAACCATGGAATATCTCAACACTCGTACCACTCAGGAAAGGGCCTGGCACCTCAATGGGCGGCACCTACACCTCCTCCAGAGTGAGTACAACAGTGGGGACTTCATCCATCCCCTCCCCTCCCCCTCACCCCCATGCTTTTGTCTGGAAGGTGGGATTAGAAGATGTTCTCCTCTTCAGGCTCGTCCGCGTCTGAATCATCTTCTGCATCGGCTTCAGCCTCGTCAGGGTTGGCCTCAAGTTCTGCAAAATATAACAGAACAGACAAATGGTTAGCAGCAGAGGAGGGGGGCGGGGTGGGGGAGGGCGGGGCAGGGTGGCATGAGTAGGCTCACACAGCGCAGTCAGCAGGCTTATTTGAAGGACCACCATGGATAATAGCACATTGCATCAACCGAAGCGTAGTTGACGGAGGCATCCCCATGAACCGAAGCGTGGCTAGCCCGCGCAGTACTTAACATTTAGCAAAGCCAGACTGTGGAATTTGCAGGACTTACCCTCTCCCTCGAGTGTGGGCTCAGCTTGTGCAGTGGTGGTTGCTTTTCTCCAGGCAGGACCCATCAAAGCAGCGACCCTCTCTTCCAAGTGTGTCAGTTGGTGCAGATTTTCCAGGCCTCCTCTTGTTCGAGTTCTTTCCCATTTGTTGTGTGCCACTTTCCTCTGCAAAGATGAAAATATAGTTTTTTAGCGAGGGTGTCTTTATGCTGGGTGTGACATATAGATGGTCACATTTACAATTGCAATTCCTGTGAATAAATGAAAATATTGCTTACACTAACTACTTGACCAAAGAGCTGTCACTTCTTTTGGCACTGGCCTCCAGACCTCGGGGTGGTCACCATTGCACTGTAATCTTCTGCAAGTTTCTTCCAGCATTTCTTCATTTCTTTTGGTGAAACATTTATGTGATCTTGCTGGTGTCCAGCTCGTGCCATGTGGCCTCAATTACAGTAACTAGTGCCTCCACTTCATCCTGTGAGAAGTTCTTGGCCCTTGAGCTGCGTTGCATATTGGATTGCAGCTCTGATTTTTCCAATGAGAATTAAAGTTCTCACACACAACTGGCTCTTTAAAAATGGCCGAATGCAGACCGAGAGCTGTACTGGGCATGCGCACCCATAGCATTCACGTAATAAATGTCATTTTGTTTCCGCGCATGCACAGAAGGGAGGGGGTGGGGGGGGCATCATTTTTTTGGTGCAGACATTAGGCTCCACCCCCCCGAAGCTACTGTTCAGGCTGTGTGGCGCCAATTTCAAAAAATAGAATGGGGAAACATGCTAATTATTTTTTTGCAGTAGTCTGGGCCAAAAAAAACGGGTGTAACTCTTACAATACGCCAAAAAACGGCATTGGGGAAAATTGAGCCCATAGTTCTTGAAAATAGTTCAACTGCTGTGGAAAATTGCAGAAGGGGAAGAACGGTGTAAGGTTAGTTGGTATAAGAGGGCCTGTGTGGGGGTTGGAGGGTGGAGGGAAAGGATAGTTGGGTAGAAGCCAGTGATAGGTCCAGTAAATCCATTATTTTGAATTGGAAGCAATGGTATAAGAAGGGGACCTTAAAAGGAATTAAGTGTAGAAGTCTTGAGAAGAATTCAGGGAATCAGACACTTGGAGGATGGGCCGGGGGCACGGGCAAGAGGGTGCTGACATCTTGCCATGACTTTTACCCAAGTTATAACTGGGTAGTATAACTATTCATTATACTGTGTAAACTGCTGCTTAAGATACAGTAATTGCATTGATCCTTGCTTGTGCTGAATGAAGTTTAATCACTGCTACCAATACGAGCCAACATTGAATCTTTGGAATCAAAGCCCCAAAAAAAGATTCACACTATATTTTTATTTATATATGTATGTATATGTATATATATTTATGTAAAATTCTGTCCTCTCTATATTTACATCTGCTTGCATCACTTACATAACCACAGGCATCAGGCTTTTTCCAATCTAAGGAAGCAGGTGCAGAATGATGGTGGTAATGTGGTGATTTATTTTAGCACACTTGCATCTTGTTGTCTGAAGCCACAGTGCACAGAATCTAGGCTCCCTCTACTGTCAGAACATGCAACACTTTACAATAAACCAGTATGAATATAGCATGAAAAATATAGCTAGATTGATGGCTTTTTAGAGGAATAAAGGATTGTACTGCAAAGTGGAATCCTTTCTGGAGTGACTCTGGATCTGAACTCAGCATTAAAAATGTGATTTAGTATCCTTAAGTGATGGTGCACATTTTAAGGCTGCATGTTTTTACTACTGGTAAATAATGCATTGGATCTCAAAAAGCTATTTCAATTTCTGAATGAAGGTGAATGCGTATTCATCCATTCACAGAGCCTATTATATATGAACCTTATTACCAAACTGTTGGATACACAGTTAAATATATACACATAATTTACATACTTGAACTTGTATGGCACACAACTGGTTTAGCCATTCATCACCAGAACTGGCTGGACCACATAAAGCACTATTGGACCCTGCTCTCCTCTGCCAAAACTGCTCACTACTCCAGGATAATCCTGGACTGCAAAGATAACCCTCGCCTTCTTTTCTTTACTAACCGTCTCCTTAAACCCATCTCCTCTGCTCCCTCACCTTCAAGTGCGAGGAGCTCAAGGACTTCTTTGTCACAAAGATTGAGACCATCCATTCAGCTGCCTCTTTCACCTTGCCCAGAACTCGAATCTTTCCCTAGTTTCTCTCTTATCTCCCCTCATGCCCCCTCTGAGCTTATCTTGTCCTTGAGACCCATTTCCTGTTCTCTCAACTCTATTTCCACTAAACTGATGACCACCCAACTTCCCTTCCTGGTTATATGCTAGCTAATATTGTAAACAGTCCCCTCTCCTCAGGAACTGTCCCCATCCCTTTCAAATCTATCATCATCACTCCCAAAACACCCACCACTGATACCTCTGTCCTGCAATTTATGACACCCATCTCCAACCTCTCTTTCCCTCTCAAGTTCTTGAATGTGTTGTTGTCTCCTACGTTGTTGTAAATCTATGCCCATCCTTACTACAACTTCACTTGAACCTCTCTGCCCTGCCACAGCACTGAAAGTGCCCTAATCCAAGTCAGAAATTATCATTGACGACCGTGTCTTCAGTCATGTAGCCCCTAAACTCTGAAATTCCATTCCAAAATCCCTCTGCCTCTCCACATCTCTCTGCTCCTGTGAGACACTCTTTAATGTGACATCCTTTGTAAGCAGGATCAAGAGTCCGACATGGTATGTTGCCTGCCTGACTCCCGGGTGAGGGACAACAAAAATTGGCTTGAAAGGATATTGGGGAGGGAGGGGGAAGATCCAGTCGCAGTCTATGTTGGGATCAACAACATAGAAAAGACTACCAGGAGCTAAATGAAAAACAGGACCACAAGGGTTATAATCCCTGGATTATTAGCCGAGTTGCATGCAAATTGACATAGGGATAAGCAGATTAGGGAGGTGAACACGTGGCTGTAGGAGTGGTGTTGGAAAGGGGTTGCATTTCATGGAACACTGGTGCCCACCAGTACTGGGTCAGGAAAGAACTGTACTGTTGGGACGTGCACCACCTGAACTGGGCTGAGTCCAGGGTCCTAGTGGAAAGGATGAATGCGCTGGTCACAAGGGGCCCAAGTTTCGGGTGGAGTTGCTCCTAGTTTTTTGGAGCAACTAGTTTAGTTTGGAGTATGTTAGAAATTGCAATTCTCGGATTTTAGTTTGCTCCAGTTCTAGTGAGTTAGTTTAGGTTGGCTTTAAGTAAGGTAGTTTTTTTTCAAAAGGGGGTGTGTCCAGCCAGTCAGGCCTGTTTTGCAAGTTTCGGCAGTGAAAACTTACTACAAACTAACTTAGGATGGAGTAAGTGTCCACTTTTGTAAGTTCTGAAAAACCTTACCTAGAGTTAAGTTTAGTGCAGGCACAGCCAGAGACGGCGAGTGGGAAGCATTAAACACAAAGGACACATCAACATCACAACAGCGGGGGGTAAGGGAAGTTAGAGGATTTTCCATAAACACCTTCACAACAACATTAAAGAAGCAAAGTACATTTAAAACGCTAAGCACTAAACAAAGCAGTACATTTAAAGCACCAAGCACTAAACGAAGCACAAAAAGTAATAAGCAATTAATTAATAAAAAATAGAAGAAACCCTGCACTTAAAGCACCAAGACCAAAGTAATAAGTAATCAATCAATACAAAATAGAAGTCCTACCTTAATGTGAAGGGAAGGTGTCTCTGTCAGTGTCTCTCACTGTAGTGTCTCTCTCTCTCCCTGTATCTGACAGTGAGGGGTACGGGGGTGTGGTGTGGTGTGTGTCTGTGTGTGTGTATGTGTGGGAGTGGGGGGGTGTTTGGGGGGGTGGGAGGGGGTATGTGTGTGGGGGGGGGGTGGGAGGGGGTATGTGTGTGGGGGGGGTGGGAGGGGGTATGTGTGGGGGGGGGTGGGAGGGGGTATGTGTGTGGGGAGGGTGGGAGGGGGTATGTGTGTGGGGAGGGTGGGAGGGGGTATGTGTGTGGGGAGGGTGGGAGGGGGTATGTGTGTGGGGGGTGGGAGGGGGTATGTGTGTGGGGGGGGGTGGGAGGGGGTATGTGTGTGGGGGGGTGGGAGGGGGTATGTGTGTGGGGGGGGGTGGGAGGGGGTATGTGTGTGGGGGGATGGGCTGTGTGTGGGGGGGGGATGTGGGGGGGCGGATGTGGGGAGGGTGGGTGTGTGTGGGGTGGGGGAGAGGCTGGAAGGAGGCACCCCTGCTCTCTCCTCCGGCCCTTCGATCATTGAGTGACCCCCAACCCACGCTCCCTCCAACCCACGCTCCCTCCTCCCCACCCCGGTTGCCACGCTCCCTCCCCACCCCGGTACCCACGACCCCCTCCCCCCGGTACCCACGCTCCCCCCCACCGGTACCCACCCTTCCTCCCCCCTCCTCCCCCGGTACCCACGCTTCCCCCCGGTACCCACGCTCCCCACCCCCGGTACCCACGCTTCCTCCCCCCTCCTCCCCCGGTACCCACGTCCCCCCTCCTCCCCCGGTACCCACGTACCCCCCTCCTCCCCCGATACCCACGTCCCCCCTCCTCCCCCGGTACCCACGTACCCCCCTCCTCCCCCGATACCCACGTCCCCCCTCTTCCCCCGATACCCACGTCCCCCCTCCTCCTCCGGTACCCACGTACCCCCTCCTCCCCCGGTACCCACGTCCCCCCTCCTCCCCCGGTACCCACGTCCCCCCTCCCCCCGGTACCCACGCTTCCCCCCCCGGTACCCACGCTTCCTCTCCACCCTCCTCCCCCGGTACCCACGTCCCCCCTCCCCCGGGTACCCATGCTTCCTCCCCCCCCTCCTCCCCTGGTACCCATGTCCCCCCTCCTCCCCCGGTACCCACATCCCCCCCTCCTCCCCCGGTACTCACGCTCCCCCCCCGGTATTGCGCAGGCGCACATGCTCCAACGCGCCTGCGCAACGCTGCCGACACTGAGAAGGCGGCATGGTCCCTAGCCCCGCTCCCCTGCAGGCAGACCCCTCCCCAGGGAGGCTACGCTGCGCCGCGCCACGCCACACCATGGTCCGTGAGGACCGGAGAATTACTGCAGAATATTCCGGCGCACCTTCGAGCCCAAGCAGGTCACGTAAGTCTCGGAGGTGCGCCGTTTTCACCAGATGCCGAAACTTGGGCCCAAGGACTTTAAACTAGTAAATGGTGGGGGTGGGGGAAGGGCTCAAGTGGAAAAGGTAGCATAAGTAATAATTCTAAAACAAATGAAATGAAAGAGAGTAAAATAATAGTTAGAAATGGTGCTTTAAGCACTACATGTAAAGGGAAAACTAAAAGATACAAAGTAATTAAATCAGGACAGAGAAATAAAAAACATGTGAGTAAAACATTGGAGCAGAATAGGTTAGGGTGCCTGGCCCAAATAAGCGTTATTTATACAAACACACTGAGTTTTAAGGAACAAATTGAATGAATTGTAGATGCAAATTCAACTTTGAGGGTATGACATGGTAGCCATTGCTGAGACATGGCTGCAAGACGGACGGGACTGGCAACTAAATATACCAGGTTATAAGGTCTACAGGAAGGATAGGGAAACTGGTAGAGGGGGAGGAGTAGCCTTAGTAATGAAGGGTGAAATCACTTCAATGATAAGAGAGGATATAACAAGAGGTACCCAGGCAATGGAGACTCTGGCCCCAAGTTTCGTGCCGCGGCGAAAATGGCGCGCCTCCAAGCTGGGCGCCTGTTTTTCGCACCGAAAACTGCGCCTAAAAAAAAGTCCGATATTCTCGAGCTCCTTGGAGCTCGATGTCTGCTTGGTGCGGCGCGCTCTTCGCAGCAGGGGGCGGAGCCTAACACTCGCGCCGAATTTCTAAGTAGCAGGGGGCGGGTACAATTTAAATTAGCCTTCGTGGTGCCGGCAACCCTGCGCGTGCGCGTTGGAGCGTGCGCAGTCTCACACAAACATTGGTACGCGGCCATTTTTAAAAATACTGCAGAAAAAGTGAAGATTTGTTTCTTGGACCCCTGCAAAGGCTTGTCATTTAATTTTTTTTGATATTTCTGTGTGTGAGGGAGTGCTTTTAGCAGCACTGCTGAATAAATCACCTGCTGAAATCAGTGAGTTCAGCTTTTCACTGCTAAACTTGCAGAACCGGTGCTGCATTGGTGCATGCAAACTAAGGACTGTGTGTTTGCAGAAATAAGAGTGCCAATTCAACTTTGCAATAATACGTGGTGTTGACAATGCAGTACCCATTCTGCAAATTTAAATATAAAACTGTCGATGTGGCTGCCTCTCCCTGTCCAAATGGCCTCAGTCCCCCTCACAGCTCGAAGGCTGCTGCTGTATCTTCGGCTGCCGGCCAGCCACTGACGCCGATGATATCCTATGGCCGAATGGCCTCACGTCAGTCCGCTGCTGATTCTTTGGCCGACGGCCAGCCACTGATGCCACCCCTAAAGCGTGGCCGAATGGCCTCAAGAACTTTAATGAGCTGTGTGTGTCCTGCGTTGATTCTTCGACTGCCGGCCAGCCACTGACGCCGCTGCTATCTCATGGCCGAATGGCCTCACATCGGTCCGCTGATTCTTCGGCTACCGGCCAGCCACTGAGGCCGCTGATATCTCATGGCCGAATGGCCTCGGGTCCGTCCGGTGCTGCTTCTTCGCGGCCAGCCACGAAGAGAATGAAGGCCTGCCTCAAGCACTGCAGCTCAGCTCGAAGCTTGCTGCCGCTGCCGTCGAGACACTGACGCCACACCCCTGCCTGTCTCCAACATGAAAGGCCTGCCTGAAGCACAGCAGCTCGAAGGCTGATGCTATTTCACACAGGTAGGAACATGGTTTATTTAATCTTTTCTTTGCTTATAAATTTTTATTCAGGTTGGATGTATTTGTATAATATTTGTATAAGTATAACTAAGGATTTATTGTAGAATTTAATGACTTCCCTTCCCCCCCTCCCCCCCCCCCACCTTGTTCCCTACGCCTAATTTGTAACCTACGCCTGATTTTCTAAAGTGTAGACAAGGTTTTTTCGAGCGTACAAAAATCTTCACTTACTCCATTCTAAGTTAGTTTGGAGTAAGTTTTCACTCACGAAACTTTGAAATCAGGCGTAAGTGGCCGGACACGCCCCCTTTTGAAAAAAAAATTCTGTTCCAAAGTGAAACTGTTCTAACTGACTAGAACTGGAGCAAACTAAATGTGGAAAATTCCGATTTCTAAGATACTCCGTTCTACACCAGTTGCTCCTAAAAATCAGGAGCAAATCATGTGGAAACTTGGGGCCTCTATGTGTAGAATTCAGAACGAGAAAAGGATTTAAGACTGTAGTGGGAGCTGTCTATAGGCCCCCTGGTAGCAGCTGTGAAGAGGCAGAAATACATAAATTTAGAGGCTAGTCAAGCATATAGTAAAGACAGAGTAGTTTTAATGAGGGATTTTACATTTCATATAGATTGGGATAAGTAGACTAGCTTGTGTTAGAAAGGTAGTGAATTTCTTGTGTGTTCAAGATAGTTTTTTTGCAACAATATGTCCTAAACCAACAAGGGGGCAGGCCATAGATTTAGTAATGAGCCAGATTTAGTAACAGCCTAACAATGCATGAACATTTATCTAATAGCGATCATAATATGATTGAGTTCAACATTGTATTTGAAAGGGAGAAATGCAAATCAGCTACTAAAATTCTAGATTTAGTAAGAATGATTTCAATGGAATGAGACAGAGAATGCCCACAGTAAACTGGGCAAATCTGTTAATGGGTAAATCAACATAAAATTGGTGGGAAGTCTTCAGAAAATAAATTAACGTGGTACAGAACCAGTTTATATGATGATGATGATGATACCCCTGAAGGGCAAGAAATCTACTTGCCAAAAAAACAGCCATTCACGACAAAAGAGGTAAGGGACAATATAAAACTAAAAGAAAAAGCAATCAAAATTGCAAAAAATAGCACAGATCTTGGCGACTGGGAGAGATAAAGAACAATGAAACGTGACAAAGCAGACAGAGCTACAAAAGGGGAATATGAAAAGAAACTTGCAAGGAATATCAAAATCAACACCATTTTTATTATAATATGAGGAAAAAGATGGTGGTCAGGAGCAATGTTCCCTCTAAATTTTTTTGGCGCCATGCGGCCCCTTTAAGGGCCTGCATGCGCCATTAAAATAGCGCGCAGGCGTGGTTTTTATATTGAAAAAGCGGCAGGACTGACTGCGCGGGTGGCTGCGCAGCTGACAGGGAACATTGATCAGGAGCAATATGGGCCCCTTGTAAACTGATAATAGTGATATAAATGAAAATAACAAAATGGTGGTGATGTTGAATAATTACTTTGAGTCAGTATTTGCAGTAGAGGAAGAATATACTATGCCGGACATTCCAAGGAAACTAATATTTAATTGGAAACGGGGTTTCACCAAAATTAACGAAAGCAAAATATGAGAAATGAAGAAAATAATGGCACTAAAGAGTGACAAATCTCCAGGACCAGAAGGTTTCCATCCCAGGGTTATAAAGGAAGTATATGAGCACATTATAGATATCCTAACTATAATCTTCTGACGTTTGCTCGATTCAGGAACCGTTCCTTTAGATTGGAAAATTGCACAAGTCACTCCGCTATTTAAGAAAGATGAGTGAGGGAAACCAGGGAATTATAGACCAGCCTAGCATCTATTGTCGGGAAGTTACTACAGTCTATAGTCAAGAATAGAATGACTGAACACCTTAAAAATTTTCAGCTGATCAGAGAGAGCCAACATGGATTTGTAAAGGGTAGGTCATGCCTGATGAACCTGACTGAATTTTTTGAAGAGGTGACTAATATAGAGGACAGGGGAATGTCTATGATATTTATTTGGAATTCTACAAAGTATTTGATAAAGTCCCTCATAAGAGACTGTTAGCTAAAGTTGAAATTCATGGAATTGAAGGCAAATTATTGACCTGGTTAGGAAATTGGCTGAGTGGCAGCAGGCAGAGAGTAGGGATAATAGGCAGGAAGTCTAATTGGCAGGCTGTGACTAGTGATGTCCCACAGGGATCTGTGTCAGGGCCTCAACTATTCACCATATTTATTAATGACTTAGATGATGGGACAAATAGTCGCATATCCAAGTTTGCCGATGACACAAAGATAGGCAGTACTGTAAGCAGTGTAGATGGAAGCACAACATTCCAAAGCTATTAATAGATTAAGTGCATGGGCAGAACTATGGCCAATGGATTTCAATACAGGCAAGTGTGAAGCCATCCATTTTGGACCTAAAGTGGATAGATCAGAGTATTTTCTAAATAGTGAAAAGCTAGAAATAGTGGATGACCAGAGACTTGGGGTCCATGTACATAGATTGTTAAAATGTCATGTACAGAAAATAATCAAAAACGCTAGTGGAATGCTGGTCTTTATATCTTTACATAAACTAGGATTATATTCCCTGCAAGTTAGAAGGTTAAAGGATGATTTGAGATATTAATGCGAACTGATAGGGTAGATGGAGACTATTTCTGCTGGTTGGGGATTCTAGGACTAGGGCACATAGCCTAAAAATTAGAGCCAAGCCTTTCGGAAGTAAAGTTAGGAAATACTTCTACACTGGAACTCTCTTCCGTAAATGGCAGTTGATACTTGATCAATTGTTAATTTTAAATCTGAGATTGATAGTTTTTTGTTAATCAAAGATATTAAGGGATATGGGGCAAAGACGGGTACATGGAATTTGGTCGCAGATCAGCCATAATCTCACTGAATGGTGGAAAAGGCTCGAGGAGCTCAATGGCCTACTCCTATGTTAAAACCTGCCTATTTTGACCAGGCTTTTAATCACCTGTTCTAATATATCATCCTTTGGCAATGTCAGTGTTTGTCTGATTATGCTCCTGTGAAACGCCTTGAGACATTTTACTACATTAAAGGTGCTATATAAATGCAAGTTGCTGCTGTTGTATGGAACCTCTTAACATTTATGTATTGGTATTTGCAAATATTTAAGATTAAGAACATAAGAAATAGGAACAGGAGTAGGCCATACGGCCCCTCGAGCCTACACCGCCATTCAATAAGATCATGGCTGATCTGATCATGGACTCAGCTCCACTTCCCTGCCCGCTCACCATAACTCCTTATCCCCTTATCGTTTAAGAAACTGTCTATTTCTGTCTTAAATTTATTCAATGTCCCAGTTTCCACAGCTCTCTGAGGCAGCGAATTCCACAGATTTACAACCCTCTGAGAGATGAAATTTCTCCTCATCTCTGTTTTAAACGGGTGGCCACTTATTCTAAGATCATGCCCTCTAGTTCTAGTCTCCCCCATCAGTGGAAACATGCTCTCTGCATCCACCTTTTCAAGCCTCCTCATAATCTTATACGTTTCGATACGATCACCTCTCATTCTTCTGAATTCCAATGAATGCCCAACCTACTCAACCTTTCCTCATAAGTCAACCCCCTATCTCCAGAATCAACCTAGTGAACCTTCTCTGAACTGCCTCCAAAGCAAGTATGTCCTTTTGTAAATATGAAACCAAAACTGCATGCAGTATTCCAGGTGTGGCCTCACCAATACCTTGTATAGCTGTAGCAAGACTTCCCTGCTTTTATACTCCATCCCCTTTGCAATAAAGGCCAAGATACCATTGGGCCTTCCTGATCACTTGCTGTACCTGCATATTATCCTTTTGTGTTTCATGCACAATTACCCCCAGGTCCCGCTGTACTGCGGCACTTTGCAATCTTTCTCCATTTAAATAATTAAGAACTCGAATGTAATTTTTGCCTACTATTGATTGTTGCTGAAAATGCAAATGAACTAGAAAGCACCAGTTGTCAATGATGAAAATTCAATCAGGACTGTATTTTGGCCTCATTTTCTACAGCAATGTGAAATAATTAAAACATAGTATTTTTACATTCTGACCATCTATAAGCAACAACTGTATGTGCAAAGAAGGCAAAGAACTTCTGAAACAATACATTGTCCAGTTTTACAGGCCCCAAAGATGCAGGTTAATTGGACAAATGTTAAACCTGCACCTCTCAATAGCTGGAATACAAACAAATAGACATCAGAAAACTGAAGCTCATATAAATACAGTACAGCCTTAACAATTAGCACTAATATACTAGCAACAAAAGATATTACAGTAAAATTTGAGAAAAAAGTTTGCAATATACTGTTGCAACAAACCACAATAAATACATCAAGTGTTTGTATCATCATTCATAATAAATACTGCACAGATAAATACTACCAAGGATACAGCTACTGTGAAAAACTTTATTACAATATATAAGACCCAGGTTGAATGGAGTTGTTGGGATTGTGTGGCTTTGTAGCCTACCTTCCTCTTCTCTTCTCTTTTGGCACAACTCGGGTCACAGGTTGACTGTATAAATTCTTGCAATATCCACAGTTTTCTAAAATAGTAATGCAAAGTATTGCCTGTTTGGTAGGATCCTGGATGAGACAACTAAACTGCCTGTCAAATGTGAGTTGAGAAACTTCCAGTGTGCATTTTAATTCCTTTTTCAATGATGCAAAATAATTAAAGTAATTTCCAAAAACTAAAGCTTAAGTAGCAACCTGCCTAAAAAGTACTTGCCTATATAAACTTACACGGTCGATTTGAGCTTAAAAACCTCCCACTTTTAACTGGATTCATGACACAAGCAGTTTTTCTCCATTTTCTTCCTGCATGAATTATCATACAACTGATTTTAATCATTAAAGATAATGGTCTGATGAGCTTTTGTTACTTTTATATATGACTCCATATCACTTGTGTTATCACCAACAACTGGAATAACGTGTTTTTTGTCCATCTTATCCCTTCCCTGATGGTATTTTCTCAATATACAAACAGCCTCAATATTCAATGCCAGCATTAAGCCCCAGTGCCTTAAGTGTTTTACATGATTCCTGATATTCAATAAAGTTAATTAAAAAAACAACTTAATTACATTAATCCTATTTAGGTGAAGCCATCAGTATCACCCAGGTTTGTTGAGTAACCTGAATTATTCACTAAATTTATCTTGTTTATGTGCTGTGTTACCACAATGCCTGACTATTGCAAACTTAAAAGCTTAATCTCACTTTTATTATTGTATGGTAACATTATCTGATTCTAATGGCTTTTCAGGGGAAGTTAGGTATCTTCAATTACATACAACAATTCAGGCTATTCACCTCAGTAGATGTCAACATATTTGAAAATTAAATTAAATTATTTTCTTGAAAGTGTCATATTTTATTGAATCAAGGATGATTTTTGAGATTCTTTGCAAATACTGCGAAATAAGGTACTTGCATGAAGAATAACAAGTGTGTTGTTAAAAAATGATATGGGCTTGGTGGTGTCCAAGGAAGTACAGGACGAACTCTGTTGGAAAAAAATGAACCTAATGCCACGAGCTCTGAGAACTCAACAGATATTAATATACAAACCCAGCTGATGTCTCTACTATCACAGTATATATCTAAGCTTTAGCAGAGTATATTGGATGTCAAAGTATTAATGAATTATCCATATATTATGTAATTGAACCATCTCCATAGCATGAATGATGACATTTTAATTTGTTATTAATATTTGCAAGTTTAAGTAAATTGGTAAAGCACAATTATACTAAACAGTTGGACTCCAACTTCATTATGACTTCGTAATGTACAATTCCAAGACTGTACTTGTATAAACAGTAACCTACTTTACTTTTGTCCCTGTAGTCACATGCTGAAGAAAGCTGACAATGAAAGAAAAAAAAGTTTCATATATTTTGCCTTTTCAAAGCTTTCAACCTTTAACAACCAGTACACCTAATTCTAAGCAAATTTAGGTTTTGAATGTTGGAGCACTGCTGATTGCCATTCTGATTCATTAGTTTGGGTAGTATGGAGGTAGAGAGGAGGTGTGTAGTTGGAGGCTGGTTATCAAAGCCTTTCTTTCATTGTTATACAAACATGTTGCATGCTACAAGCAAATTTTATCTAATTGGACAATTGTGATTTATATTCTATTTACACGACACAATTTAAAATAAAGTTCAAGTAGATCAGTATAAACCCGCACAAAATTAAGCCACTGGGTTTTCAATTCTACAGTGATCTAGATATTATTTGTTATAATTATCATCTGATATATCCATGCATTAGCGGAGTATGTTGAGTGTCCTATTAGAATTTATGAAATGTGAGACTTTGAATTATTATTTTTAAATAAAATCACATTTGGACATTCTGAACCTTTCAATTTTCAATTTGTTAAATCCTAAATCTGAAATCCAAGCATTTATTCACTAATGTAACTGCTGAGTAGGAGCAGAAGATGCATTGTGTGAAATGAACATTCCACCAGGGAACCATTTATCCTCCTCACTTCAGGCATAACTTACACCCTGATTGCTGTCAAAAGATATCAGGAACTATTTAATGGAGCGTTAAAATGAGGTTCTGATAACTAATGACCTTTACCGTGGTTGCCTGAGTTTTTTTTCATCGACATAAGTACTATCACACTCTAATGGGAATGTATGAATTAAAGTAAGCAGTGTTTTCCTGGAATGCCTTTTGAAAAGTCACCACTAGATTTCTACACGATGTAAGAACTGCGTTTTGACAATTTCTATCTCACTGAAGTTGAATCTCTGTAGTATTCAATTTTGTGAGCTGTTTCATGCAGTTAAGATATTGGCAAGTGAGAGAAAAAAATGTATATATTAATAAATTATAAATCATACAGTAGAGTGCCTTAATATAGAAAATAAGTTCAGTTCCTCAAACATGTAGCCTGACAAAACATCTAGATTCCTTTTCTAAAAATTGAGTTTTAACTGGAAAAAAGCACAGTACTTGTAAAGAGCCCACACTTTTTTTCTGTAATAAAGATTTAACATTAGTCTGCTTGATAAAAGGAATATGCATCTCCTAACAGAAGTGGATTGTCTCATCAGCCCTTTCACTCCCACTCTGTGTTGATAGTATGGAGTTTTTCTGCAGTGGATGGTATTTTTTATATGTGCAATGTAGTCAGTAGAGGAGTGGAAATTCATGATTTCTCATTCAGTACAGTGGACCCAGCTCAATTGCACATGCTATAGGTCAAAAACACAACAACCTGTTTTAGGATAATTCCTACAGCTGCAAGATGCATCCACACAGAGCGTTTCTTTTATATCAGCTGTTCTGGCTCCACAACTCTATGGAGTACTGAATAAAAACACAGAAAAGAAAGAACTGCCCACTTCTATCAAGCTCAAAATATCACCTTAATTGAAAACGAAACCTATATAATTTCAAACAAAATTTTTTGCTGCTAGTCATGGATCAGATCATCAGTCTCCCATGTATACAGCTGTCATAATCAAACAGGAATATTTAACATGTACATCACATAATTGTACATTAACTGGCATAAATAAATTCACAAATGAAACAATAAAATTATTTTCACAATTTTCACAAATACAATATGTAAAAAGTTCTAGCCACATGTTTTGTTGAAAACTGGGACCTTATTTAAATTTTTGAGATGATGTGATGCAGACTAAAAGCCAAGAGTAAAGCTTGTGATCTAAATCTTCAATCTGGTTAGCTTGGTATGCTTGACCAGTAATGCTTGTTTAACAGTTAAAATGCTTTTCAAAGTCATATAAATTATTAGTGACTAGGATAGTTTATACCAAATCACGTAAAGTCTAATGCAACATTTCATAGCTGTGGATAAAGAATTTGTATAAAGTCTGCTTCCAATCACATTTTGCAGTCTTTAAAGCATTGAAAGCTAGTGGCATCAACCACCATTACTGACCAGTCGACCTAAAGACGGCAACTGTTTTTTTTAAAAAAGGTAAACTATTTAAGTTATACTCCTTTCCATTCTGAATAAACTGTAGTAATGGACAAAAATGGAGTGACTGGGTACACTAAACAAATACACTTTCCACTACAGATGTTTTGATAGTCTCTTCTAACAGTGCTTTGCCCTCTGGGAGGATGATGGTATTTTCCAGTACCTGTTTAGGTGCATAAACATCCCCATTTGAAGCAGCAACATAGTCATCTTGAACATGGTTATTTAAATAGCTTTGAAGCTCTGCTTGAGAGTGGCTTGGTTGCTGCTCAGCATATAAACTGTTACACTGAGCATTGTTTTCATGTGCTGAAGGACAACAAACTATCACAGAGGGTGTTGTAACGGGATAGTGAGTACCGGTAAAGCTTCCCTCTGGCTGCTGTGCGTATTCAATATATTGCTCTGCAGCTGAGCCATAAGGCACCAAGGAAAGTGCTCCATTCTCCTGATTCCTCTCTGTATAGTTTGAAGTTAAAGTGGCATCTACACAGAAAGGCTCATTGCCACAATCTGTAGTAGCAGTTGTAGTGCTGGTAGTGGCAGTAGTGGTAGCAGCAGCAGTGGGGGCAGCAGCAGCAGCAGCATTACCCTCTATCTGATAATATAGTGTTGAAGAGTTAGTGTAATAAGAAGCATCTTCTGGTGGCGTGCTATCATGCACAGAAGTGCCGTCAGCATAGCATAACACAGAGGAAAGGGGAGTAACTTCAGTTTGTGTCACCACAGGGGCAGCCAATACTTCGCTAAAGCTTTCAGCTTTGCAGTCTGGCTCTTCATCCGACTCACTGGCTGCCAAGCTCTGACTGCTGGAGTCCGTTATGCCACTGCACAAACTGCTCCCGTCATCATCATCATCCTCCTCCTCATCTTCTGCTTGCCAGTCCAGCTCCTCTGCTGACTGAAGGTGCATCACTGCAGTTTCGGGTTCATTTTCAATGTCAAAGCTGTCCACAACAGAATATTCGTGGGGCTGCTGGCTTTGTACCAGATGGCTTGCATGAGCATTCATGTCTCCTGGGAAACCATTCTCCATCCCAAGCTGCTGCTGATTTTTCTCCAACTCCAGCTTCATTATTGTGTGCAAAAAGTGTGTCCGTACCCTGATAGGGTTGAACTCAATCCTGCCTGCTGTATTGCTGCAGCCTTCTTTTGTGCATCCACATGGGAAAGACATGCGGTCGACCTAGGGAAAAATTGCACAGGCTAATTATTACACAAGCAAATGCATATGTTTCATCCCATGTTATAGTACCAATTAGTGTGTTGGTGTCTGATATATTGTACCATATAATGCCTAATGGTTACTGTTTTCCTGATTTTATTTACTGGCACAAAATGCCATTCTGCACCACCAAGTACTCAAATGTCCCTTTTGATCCATTTCTAATTAAAAAATGAGACTTCCAAGTCAGCATCGGGGAGGAAACAACCTCACGTGGTGCAAGGCAAATGCAAAGATGATCCTCATGATGAAAAGATAAATGTCATTTCAAAAACATGTCGAAGGGGCAGCAGTGCCCAGTTTTTCTAAATTATTTTATTTAATGAAAAAAATGTCCTGACAACAATTCCACTCCTCCATACAGCACACCTTCTAGCCAAATACAGGCACGACACTAACATACTCTCTCCACTCTCCATGCAGCAAGCCACAAAAGAAATAAGCTGTGGCAGAAAGGGAGGGGGAGAGGACAACAACTCATTCAATTTACATCACAACAAAATGTTTTTTGTCAAGAAATGGAACAGCACCTGTTAAAAATACACTTGCAACTAAGTAAAATCCAGTGTTCATATAAATGACACAAGTTATCTGCTTACCTGGCATTTAATCCCTGCTTGACTACAAGCACAAAGCTCAGGATCACAGTATATTCGGCAATCACAGCCACAATCCTCCCTGGATACACGAATTGCACGGAGCTCATGTTTCTCCTCTCCATCGATCTTTTTAACCCCAGAAGCCCGTAATAGTGCCCTTCTCTTTTTGGTTGGCAATGGTTGTAAGAAGAAGTAGTCATCTACCTCTGTGTTATCTAGGTCAATGTCGTCATCAGAAACATCATCTAATGTGAGCGTATTGGCTTCTTCAGACTCTACTGTACCATTTTTTGTTAGCTGCAAATGCAAAACATGACTACATTAATAATATCTGGCCAATACTTATCTAAAAAAGTATTCCATGCATTGCCAATCTGTGCTCAACTTTGTAATTCTGCAGCACCCTGAAATGTTGTGTGGAGCAGTATGCTTGAGGGCGAGGGGAGAACATTCTTAACTTCAGTGCTGAACCGAAGTTAACTGAAAAGAAAACGTTTTCGTATTGATAACTGCCTTCCAAGCATTTCTTTAATCTCATGAAAAGTGCAAAACTACTGTCTGCTGGGAGAAGTGTGCATCAATATAATATTTCACTTTGACTCAGTGTTGAAGTCAAGATATATCGGAGTATTAATTTAATATCTCCAATACCAAATACACAATTTCTCAAAATATATCCCATACAAATGAAATACAGGCAACTCTCGTTTATCCGGATATGGATCTAACGGAAAACCCACTGTAACGGAATTTAAAATAACTGTCACACACGTGAATATCTCGCTCATTTCAACTATCAATTACATATAAATTGACGCAGGTGTGGACTTCTTTCTCACTTTTTAACTGTCACACGCATTGAAAGCAGTTCAAGCAGTCGGGTGTACAATTTAAAATGTCTTGTGGCACTAAAAGGAAACAAAAAGTATTGAGCATTCAGCAGAAATGAGAAATTATAAAGAAGTCTGAAGCTGGCAGAAGTGTGCGTACCTTGATGGACGAATATGAAGCTGGATCATCAACAATTTACGATATCAAGAAGCAAAAAAAAGATTTACAAAGTTTCACCGATGCCTATGAATCTCCCGTGAAGGCAATGTCCCACAAGAATTTGCGAAAGCCGAACTGGACCAAGTGCTTTATGAATGGTTTTCTTTGAAACGGTCTGAAGGTGTGGCAATTTCAGGGCCAATGATTACAGCAAAGGCCAAGGATTTCAAGATGAAAATGAATCTAGCTGAAGAGTGCATTTTCTCAGAGGGCTGGCTCACATGTTTTAAGCAGTGCCATGGCATTCGGCAGCTGGATGTGACGGGCGAGAAAAAATCAGCAGACAATGAGGCCGCATGGAATTATTCAAGAACATTTGCTGAAATGGTGCAGGAAATGAAATTGACTGCAGATCAAATATACAACGCCCATGAGACTGGCTTACTATGGAGGTGTTTGCCAACTGCTACATTGGCTGCAGCAGGGGAGAGGGAAGCTGCAGGCTTTAAAATGAATAAGGAGAGGTTAACAATCTTGAATTGTGCCAATGCTTCTGGAGAACATAGACTTCCACTTTTAGTGATTGGCAATCAAGGAAATCACATGCTTTAAAAGGAATTGCTAGTTAGCTGTCAGGCTCAGTAAAGTGCGTGAATGGACAGGGACATATTAATGGAATGGTTTTCAACAGAATTCGTCCCCCAAGTTCGAGAAAACAAGAAGAAAATAGGCAAACCTCGTGGAAAGTGTGTGCTGCTTCTGGACGTAGAAACATAGAAACATAGAAAATAGGTGCAGGAGTAAGCCATTCGGCCCTTCGAGCCTGCACCACCATTCAATATGATCATGGCTGATCATGCATCTTCAGTACCCCATTCCTGCTTTTTCTCCATACCCCTTGATCCCTTTAGCCGTAAGGGCCACATCTAACTCCCTTTTGAATATATCTAACGGATTGGCCTCAACAACTTTCTGTGGTAGAGAATTCCACAGGTTCACAATTCTCTGAGTGAAGAAGTTTCTCCTCATTTCAGTCCTAAATGGCTTACCCCTTATCCTTAGACTGTGACCCCTGGTTCTGGACTTCCCAACATCAGGAACATTCTTCCTGCATCTAACCTGTCAAATCCCGTCAGAATTTTATATGTTTCTATAAGATCCCCTCTTATTCTTCTAAATTCCAGTGAATATAAGCCTAGTCGATCCAGTCTTTCTTCATATGTCAGTTCTGCCATCCTGGGAATCAGTCTGGTGAACATTCGCTGCACTCCCTCAATAGCAAGAATGTCCTTCCTCAGATTAGGAGACCAGAACTGCACACAATATTCAAGGTGTGGTCTCAGACAATTGCAGAGCACACCCACATGAGTCAAAATTAGTGTCCAGTTGTGGCAACATCTTTGCATGCTATCTGACCCTCCAATGTGACCTCGCTCATTCAACCAATGGATCAGGGTTTCATACAAAACTTCAAGTGCCACTATAGGAATAACTTCATGCGCAAATTGATTAATTGCGATCAATCTCTGATTTCCAGAGAGCATACAATATTAAAGATGCCATCTATGCATGCTCTCTGGCATGGAGAGAAGTAAAAAATGTTACATTGAAGAGGTGTTGGCGCAAGCTGTGGCCCAATGTCATATTCGAAGACAGTGCTTCTGATGACGAAGAATTCAAAGGTTTCTATGTACGGGCTAATAAAAAACAGGCTGTCACAGAAATCGTGGAGATTGTCAGCAGTGCACACGAAACAAACGCACTTAAATCCCACGCAGAAGATGACATTGCTAAATGGATAGATGTTGACATCGACACAGATGTAGCACAAACTCATACTGATGAGGAACTCATCGGCATAGTCACCAATAAAGACAAATCTGATGAAGAGATGAGCGATTCAGACAATGAAATTGAAGAAAAAGAAAAAAAGACTTGGACACGTGCTGAAGAAGCAATGAAATATGTTGTTGGTTTTTTTGAGGAGAATTCTCATTTTACTTCTCACGAGGTTCTGCAAACTCATTTCATCCACAACATTTTAATTAAGAAGAAAATGAATTCATTGAAACAAGCAGATATAAAATTGCTATTTTAAAAATCAAGCTCAATTTTAACAGTTTCAACAGAATAAAATTACTTTTAATTTTGAGACGTTATGAATCAATTTTCATGCATTTTATTACGTTCACGTTCAGAAAACACGAACTAAATCTTTGTGGGTGGTTCTATCACCTTCAAATATCAGCTTTAAAATATAAACTCGTCCAAACGGAAAATTTGTTTATCCGGAATTGCCGAATCCCTTAGCGATCCGGATAAACGAGAGTTTACTGTACATATATGTTTCTTTAACGACCAACATAACAAGCAGTCGTTGCCATTGCACATGCAAAGGTTTCTAGCTCTGACTGCCACTTTGAATCCCAATACTTATTGGTAGGATGAAAAAAATCACAGTTGCAGAAAGCAAAATCTGGGCTGCAGAAATCAGAATGTTCATAGTTTCAAAGCCTCACACCTTCAGGATTTCACTACATCCTATGCTTTAATTATTATATTTATAATCCACTGATTTAGTTTCTGCATTCAGTCTACTTTTACCATAAATTCCTCTCAGGCAAGTTTGTGCTATCTAATTTCCAGAACGAGAACAAATGTCTCATGACACTTGTTATTTTAATTTGAAGAGAAATTTGCTTCACAAATTGGTACCAAAACCTACACAAATGCATGGTCTGTGTGATCTCTTTTCTTTAGAACTAATGGCCCAGAAATTCCGGCCTCCCCGGATCCGTACGGAATGTGCATGAACCCAGGAAGGCATCGCAAAAGCCAGTTTTCAGCACACAATGCGCATGCACTGAAAATCGGCTTTTCTGTCCACATATCGGGAGCGAGGACATTTGCTTGGGTATGATTGTGGTATTTACCCATATCTTGCCCAGCAAATGTCCTCAAAACTCTTGCGCATGATAAAAGCAGGCACATAGCCTACTTTTACAGGCGTAAGAGTTTTAAAACATACTTAAAACATAAAAAATAAAATTAAAAAACACATTTTATTTTTAAAAACCCTGCCCACTACGTTAAATTTATTTTAAACCATAATTAAATAAACTTTTAAAAAACTTGCAAAAAAAAATTTTCTCTAAGATATTTATTAACTTTAATTTCAATTAATTTTAATTATGTGAGATGTGTTTTTTATTTTTTATTTGGCGTTATTGTGTTTGTTTTTTTTTCTCAATAGCAATGAGAACTCATAGATACGGAGTTCCCATTGCTATTAATTGAGAATACTTTACCGGATTGGTTAAGTAGTCACACGTGACTGCATCTTCTGCGTGGGAACCTGGAGGACGGGAGCGCGCTTCACACACGGGAAGTGAAGGCCTCCCCACCAGATTTCCATGTTCCTCTGGGACCACCAGGTACTTTCAGAAAAATTCTCCGGTCGGAGGCATCCGTCTGAAAGAAGCCTCCAACCGGAATTTCAGGGCAAATATATACGGATATTTGACAGCATGGAAACCAGAAAATTGCATTATATCGTTGCTAAATTGCAGCAAGTCCAAGAAGTAATATTGATGTGAAATTGCAGTCAGATCAATGAAAATCATTTTGCTTTCTTGAGTGCAGTATTACCTGCTATTACTAACTGGTCTGTGCCAAAGGCTGGCACTGACTGTGAACAGTTAGGATCCAACTGTGAGCAGAATCTGCTGTTTACAATGCAATGAATTGATGTAGCAGTTATTATGTACAAAATAGACCCAATTAGTTGTTTGCTGGTCTAATTTCAATGTTTAACATTAGAGTGAAGGACATTAGTCAACCAGTTGGGTTTTTATGACCAATCAGCAGCTTTCATGGCCATTTCTTCACATACTAATGCACAAATTTACAAAATTTGTCAAATTAAGTTCCACAATCATGATGAGAGACAACCTCATGATTTTTGCATTACTTGCCCAGTACCATAACCACTAGACTACCACACTCATTTGATGGCTTTTGTTTGTCTTTAATTACTGATAGTCATTTTAATTATAATTATAATTATGTTTGGAACCCGTATCTTGCCCTCAGTTTCAGCTTAATAATTTCAGAGAAATAATACATTCTGTATAGATCAAGTAAGCACACACTTGTGGTAATTAGGACTTTGGAAGACAGTGTAAAACAAGCATGCTGCCCATTGTACATCTCTCACAATTTTTGTTTCTATGGGATTTAATAGAAATGAACATCGGGAGCGGTGTATAATGGTCGGGTGATCCAATATCCACCCCATTTTACACTATCGCCCTAAGTCAAAATTACCGCTCCCCCCCAGCTTAAGGCCCCGAAATTCTGAGGGTCCTGAACCATTGGCACATGTGTGGCAAAATGGAACCCCTATCCACCCAAGCCCTAAAACATAATTGGAAAATCCCACGCTGGCTTTTTTTAAAAAGAATTATAAACAATTCCCAATCACACTTGAGTTTGGAAGGAGAAATTCTTCTTCAATCCTGATCCAACTGCAGAGGGGCAGTTGAGTTACTTGTCCAAATTGCAGGGGTGGGGTCATCTACATAGCCCAGAACGCGCATTGTGCCTGCAAGGATGCTTCATGAACTGCTGGTAAGGAAGTTAGAGTAGCACCAGGTTGCTCTGATGGCAGAGTGGAGGCCCCACCAAAATCTTCCTTTTCACATGTTCTGCTCCCAATGAAGCAAGTGGGCCTTTTTGGATAAGATAATCAATCCCTTCTCGATGTCCTTCATCTAGTAAAGGTTTAGGGCCTTCGTAAGACCCTCATGGATATTCATGCCAGCTCTCAGCTGCAATGAATTCCTCTGATGCCTTATAATTGCAGAATATGTGAAATTTCCCTGGTATCCTGGGAACTCCCACAGACGCACTTCCATGATATGATTGCGAGGACAAGATGAAGATCTGTCCATCTCCCCGCTGCACCCTTCACCTCACGGCTGGAATTTAAAGAGCCAGCACCTTTGCGAAACCTGGTCCTCCCAGTGGAAAACATTTACCCCCACCCCTCCCATAAATCTCCATCACCTCATTCTTTAAAGGGCACTATCTTCATGAAAAAGCATTAAGCAAACCTTCTTTTCATTATTTCTGATATTTCTGAATATACAATCACATGAATCATATCAAAACTCATCATCACTGCACCTGAATATGGCATCACATTGATGAATCGGATGCCTGACTTTGCTGGCTTTTCTCCTCCTAAAATACTGTTCATAAAGAATGTAAATATTAAGAAGTTCTAGTACATCTAAGTATTCAAATTGCTGTTTAAGAAATTATGCAATTATCGGTTGCCGTTCTTTTAACTAATAGAAGTATGCCAAACTTTTAATAGAATCAAATGTGATGGTGTTCCTATTGTTGTAGGCGCCATATATATAGGTTTAATTCAGCAACACCTAATCAAATAACTTTTAAAGAGCATAGCATGGAAATTCCTGGATCCCTGATGACACGTTGTAACTGCGGCAGGGTGAAACTACCTGCCAATATCCAAAGATTTTGACCAAGTCAAAAATTCAAGAGTCAGCTAATTTCAATAGTGTTGGTGGGTCAAGATCAAGAGTCCCATTAGCTAGAGGCCACATACAAGAGCTGATTTAAAGGGCTACATGCAGTTAAAGGGTTGCACAAGTGAGACTGAAGTGGCTGGTGCCAGAAGGAAAAAGACGAGCATGTAACTTTCATAGGCTGATGTGGAAGTGCGGCTATCTCACATTAGAGAACAGGGGGCTAACATTGTTGGAGTACCAGTGAAGAAGCCATCACGTGCTGCAACATGAGGAATGGGAAGGAAGTGGCTGTGGCTGTGGGTAGGACCACCATAAGTCCAAGACCCCCTTTTGCAGTGTCGTAAGTAGTTTGTTGACCTCATTGGGTCAGCTAAGATAAGAATGTTTTCAGATGAATAACAGGGCATATAACTGAATCCCAGCATATTGCAAATTCACATGCAAGAAGTAATGTTTGTCATTGCAAATGAGATGCACATTTAGGAAAATAGAAGGCTTTGCAGTTCATACATTTTGAGTAAGTCAAGGATTCAGATTTAGGGGCTACAGATACAAGATTAAATGTAAGAGATTTAGAACAGAAAGCATGAGTAGCCTTTTACACAGAGAGTTGTGAGGCTGTGGAATTAATGTCCAGAATTTGTGGTTGATGCACAAACTGTCGCTGGAAATTCCCTCAGAGATTAACCCACTTCACCGCCGTAACTTGACAGAAGCTCCATTTGCGTCTTGAAACTCAATGGAATTTATGCCAGGGCATTTCACAGTGGAACACAGCATACATTAGCCCCATCAAAAATGTCTGCCCTACAAATTTGCAATTGTTGATTTACTCCTTTTCCCAAATCCAGGAATTTCAGGGCCTACTGGATTACCATTACCAATCAATATCAAAATTGAAATTCATCAAGAAACCACCTCTGATCAAACTTGCAAATAATCCCTTGGGGTTCTGAAAATGTGATCTCCACAAACTGGTCTGAAGGCTGTATTCAGCATTGCCAATGACAAATGTTTCTGTGTAAGGATAAATAAAGGAGTCATCTTACCTTCAGTTTTAGTGAGTTGAGCTTTTCCTCCTTCAGGTGCTCTTTCAGCATCTCTCCGTGCAGTCTCTCTTGCTCCAAGGCAAATTCCCCAAGTGTGTACTGTCGTGCACATTTGTGTCGATTGGACATACCCAGTGTGCTGCCACCCTGACTGGGAACACTAGTGAAGCCCTGTCTCCGTGTGAAGTAATACACAGTCACATAGTCAAAGCGAACATTCTTTGTCCTCATCCTTTTCTCCCTTTTCAGGATTGATGATGCTGTAGATATAAAAAAATAAACTAGTTTAGACACTGCCCTACGCCGACTGATTGTGCTTCTAAACATGTACCATTCTGACCATCGGTCAGAGTAAAAAATTATTTGATGCAAGATCTGACATAAATGACTGAGTGTTGTTGGCAAACAGTATCATCATTCTTTTAAACATAGCAATAAGTATCTTAGGGGTTTTTATAAAACTATGGTGAGAATTTTTGTTGAAAGTACAGTATATTCATATCTCCCTGAATTTTTAAAGAGGATAAATAAGCCTGCCAGGACAACACTAGGCTCAATATCTGGTTTGAGCTGAGTTTGAGGTCCTTAGACAGGACCGTAATTGGGGATGTGATGGACTGTGATGCTTCTTGACAGCTTGGAGACACTGTATCGTGTCTTACCGTTGCGCGCTATTGGGTGGCGTTTTCTGATTTGACACACGTAGGTCCCTTGCAGTCGGATTCAGGTGAATTTATAATGGAGAACAAAGAAATGGCAGACCAACTGAACAAATACTTTGGTTCTGTCTTCATGAAGGAAGACACAAATAACCTTCCGAATGTACTAGGGGTCAGTGGGTCCAGTGAGAAGGAGGAACTGAAGGATATCCTTATTTGGCGGGAAATTGTGTTAGGGAAATTGATGGGATTGAAGGCCGATAAATCCCCAGGGACTGATAATCTGCATCCCAGAGTATTAAGGAAGTGGCCCTACAAATAGTGGATGCATTGGTGATCATTTTCCAATGGTCTATCGACTCTGGATCAGTCCCTATGGACTGGAGGATAGCTAATGTAACACCACTTTTTAAAAAGGAGGGAGAGAAAACGGGTAATTATAGACCGGTTAGCCTGACATCAGTAGTGGGGAAAATGTTGGAATCAATCATTAAGGATGAAATAGCAGCGCATTTGAAAAGCAGTGACAGGATCGGTCCAAGTCAGCATGAATTTATGAAAGGGAAATCATGCTTGATGAATCTTCTGGAATTTTTTGAGGATGTAATGAGCAGAGTGGACAAGGGAGAACCAGTGGATGTGGTGTATTTGGACTTTCAAAAGGCTTTTGACATGGTCCCACACAAGAGATTGGTGTGCAAAATTAAAGCGCACGGTTCTGGGGGTGATGTACTGACGTGGATAGAGAACTAGTTGGCAGACAGGAAGCAGAGAGTCGGGATAAAAGGGTCCTTTTCAGAATGGCAGGCAGTGACTAGTGGAGTGCCGCAGGGCTCAGTGCTGGGACCCCAGCTCTTTACAATATATATTAATGATTTAGATAAAGGGATTGAGTATAATATCTCCAAGTTTGCAGATGACACTAAACTGGGAGATGGTGTGAGCTGTGAGGAGGACGCTAAGAGGCTGCAGGGTGACTTGGACAGGTTAGATGAGTGGGAAAATGCATGGCAGATGCAGTATAATGTGGATAAATGTGAGGTTATCCATTTTGGGGGCAAAAGCCCAAAGGCAGAATATTATCTGAACGGTGGCAGATTAGCAAAAGGGGAGGTGCAACGAGACCTGGGTGTCATGGTTCATCAGTCATTGAAAGTTGGCATGCAGGTACAGCAAGTGGTGAAGAAGGCAAATGGTATGTTGGCCTTCATAGCTATGGGATTTGAGTATAGGAGCAGGGAGGTCTTACTGCAGTTGTACAGGGCCTTAGTGAAGCCTCACCTGGAATATTGTGTTCAGTTTTGGTCTCCTAATCTTGCTATTGAGGGAGTGCAGCGAAGATTCACCAGACTTATTCCAGGGATGGCTG
The DNA here is from genome assembly GCF_044704955.1 of Pristiophorus japonicus. Taxonomy (NCBI): domain Eukaryota; kingdom Metazoa; phylum Chordata; class Chondrichthyes; family Pristiophoridae; genus Pristiophorus; species Pristiophorus japonicus. The sequence continues at coordinate 85,691,334 of NC_091979.1, read as the reverse complement.
GACTGTCATATGAGGAGAGACTGGATCAACTGGGCCTTTATTCACTGGAGTTTAGAAGGATGAGATGGGATCTCATAGAAACGTATAAGATTCTGACGGGACTGGGCAGGTTAAATGCGGGAAGAATGTTCCCGATGTTGGGGAAGTCCAGAACCAGGGGACATCGTCTTAGGATAAGAGGTAGGCAATTTAGGACTGAGATGAGGAGAAACTTCTTCACTCAGAGAGTTGTTAACCTGTGGAATTCCCTGCCACAGAGAGTTGTTGATGCCAGTTCATTGGATATATTCAAGAGGGAGTTAGATTATGGCCCTTACGGCTCAGGGGATCAAGGGGTATGGAGAGAAAGCAGGAAAGGGGTACTGAGGGAATGATCAGTCATGATCTTATTGAATGGTGGTGCAGGCTCGAAGGGCCAAATGGCCGACTCCTGCACCTATTTTCTATGTTTCTATGTTTCAGACAGGCAGAAGCACAGCCACAAAAGCAAGCCACATGGAGCTATCTCCATTTTGTTATGGAGAACATAAGAACATAAGAAATAGGCACAGGAGTAGGCCACCTGGCCGCTCGAGCCTGCTCCACCATTTAGTAAGGTCATGGCTGATCTGATCATGGACTCAGCTCCACTTCCCTGCCCGCTCCCCATAACCCTTTACCCTTTATTCCATATCGTTCAAAAATCTGTCGATCTCCGCCTTAAATATATTCAATGACCCAGCCTCCACAGCTGTCTGGGGCATAGAATTCCATAGATTTACAACCCTTGAGAGAAGAAATTCCTCCTCATCTCAGTTTTAAATTGGCGGCCCCTTATTCTGAGTATGTCCCCTAGTTTTAGTTTCCCCTTTGTGGAAATATCCCCTCCGCATCCACCTTGTCGAGCCCCCTCATTGTCTTATATGTTTCGATAAGATCACCTCTCATTCTTCTGAACTCCAATGTGTATAGGCCCACCCTACTTAACATATCTTCATAAGTCAACCCCCTCATCTCCGGAATCAACTTCGTGAACCTTCTTTGAACAGTCTCCAATGCAAGTATATCCTTCCTTAAATACAGAGACCAAACTGCATGCAGTACTCCAGGTGTGGCCTCACCAATACCCTGTATAGTTGTAGCAGGACTTCTCTGTTTTTATATTCTATCCCCCTTGCAATAAAGGCCAACATTCCATGTGCCTTCCTGATTACTTGCTGCACCTGCATGTTAACTTTTTGTGTTCATTTTCAAGGACCCCCAGGTCCCACTATACTGCAGCACTTTGCAATTTTTCTCCATTTAAATTATAATCTGCTTTTCTATTATTTCTGCCAAAGTGGATAACCTCACATTTTCCCACATTATACTCATTCTGTCAAATTTTTGCCCACTCACTTAGCCTGTCTATATCCCTTTGCATATTTTTTGTGTCCTCCTCACAATTTGCTTTCCCACCCATCTTTGTATCATCAGCAAATTTGGCTACATTACACTCGGTCCCTTCATCCAAGTCATTAATATAGACTGTAAATATTTGAGGACCCAGCAGCGATCCCTGCGGCAACCCACTAGTCATTGTTTGCCAACCGGAAAATGACCCATTTATCCCGACTCTCTGTTTTCTGTTAGTTAGCCAATCCTCTATCCATGCTGATATATTATCCCCAACCTCGTGAACATTTATCTTGTGCAGTAACCTTTTATGTGGCACCTTATCGAATGCTTTCTGGAAATCCAAATACATATCCACTGGTTCCCCCTTATCCACCCTGCTCGTTACATCCTCCAAAAACTCCAGCAAATTTGTCAAACATGATTTTCCTTTCATAAAACTATGCTGACTCTGCTTGATTGAATCATGCTTTTCTAAATGTCCCGCTACTGTTTCCTTAATAATGGACTCCAGCATTTTCCCAACGATAGATGTTAGGCTAACTATAGTTTCCTGCTTTTTGTCTGCCTCCTTTTTTAAATAGGGGCATTACATTTGCGGTTTTCCAATCTGCTGGGACCGCCCGAGAATTCAGGGAATTTTCATAGATTACAACCAATGCATCCACTATCTCTGCAGTCACTTCTTTTAAGACCCTAGGATGTAAGCCATCACGTCCAAGGAACTTGTCCCATTATTTTACTGAGTACGACTTCATTAATGATAGCAATTGTATTAAGTTCCTCCCTCTCTATAGTCCCTTGATTATCCATTATTGGGATGTTTTTAGTGTCTTCTACAGTGAAGACCGAGACAAAATATTTGTTCAACAGCTCTGCCATTTCCCTGTTTTCCATTATTAATTCCCCAGTCTCATCCTCTAGGAGAGCAACATTTACTTTAGCCACTCTTTTCCTTTTTATATATCTATAGAAACTCTTACTATTTGTTTTTATATTTCAGGCTAGTTTACTTTCATAATCTATCTTCCCTCTCTTTATCATTTTTATAGTTGTTCTTTGCTGGCTTTTAAAAGTTTCCCAATCCTCTGGCCTCCCACTAGTCTTGGCCATGTTGTATGCCCTTGTTTTCAATTTGATACTATCCATTATTTCCTTATTTAACTTATTGTTTAGTTATAAATTAGACCTCAGTAATGTGCCCCTCCAGAACCACATTTATGGAAGTAATCTCTTCTTATCCAATTGTTGTGGAATTACTGTATTTTATCTTTGATGTACAGTAAGAGATAAGTAACTTCTCTTTATTGCTGCTTGATTCGATTGTTCCTTGGTTGTACTATAAGAATTCGAGAGTGTGTCATTATTTCTGTTTGTGGTTCACACTACATTTATTAAAGGATTTGGATTCTGAAGCTCTGACCTTTAGCCATATTTCTTGGTGTAGTGTTGAAACTAGCTGGAGAATCAGAGTTATCGCTCACCGTAAAGCCGAACAGCTGCACACCATCATCAAGAATGCTCACATCCCTGAAGACCGAAGCGAGATCCCACAACCCAATTTCTCTGAGAAGTTTCCCCAGCTCAGGTCAGTGGCAAAAAAAATACCCGAGCTGAGAGAAGGTGCAAATATCATCCTCCTCATCGGAAGAAATTGCCCGGCACCCCTCAAGATCAGGGAGTCTCGCAACGGGCTGAGGGGCACACCCTGGGCACAATGCACCAACCTAGGCTGGACACTCTCTGGACAGGTTTGCATGAGCGGCACAAAAGGGAAAGTCCATGCCTCTGTCAACCATACCATCCTTCAGCTACAACCAGATGAACCAGATGTCTGCAAGAATCACATTTATGTGAAGGAACTTGTTCCACAACTGGCCGGGACGAAACAATGAACAAATTATACAAAGAGATTCCCGATGATAACCTGAAGCCTATGTCCATTCAAGACCAAACAATTCATCATGATCTTGACAGAAAGCACCCACACCAACTCGGAAGAAAACTTGGAATTCCCTCTATCTTTAAAGAGGGATCAGTTGACCGTTCCTAACAACTATTCCCAGGCCCAAACCAGACTCAAAGTCCACCTGAGTACTCTTCAGCGTAAACCAAAAATGACGTTGGATTAGATCGCCTTCTTCGGAAAAATTCTGACCTGAAATCATGCCAACCCTGTGTCAGAGAATGAGCTAGCCACCGAACCCGGAATGGTTTGGTACCTCGCAGTACGCCACCTGAAAAAGACCAACATCAAAGTGGTCTTTGATGCCAGAGAACTTCTCTCAACAAAGCACTTGCACAAGGGCCAGATCAAATGAACAGTCTGCTTGTGATTCTCCTCAGGTTCTGGCTGGGGGAGGTGGCTGTGATGGGAGACGTGCAGCAGATGTTCTACAATTTTTAGGTAAACCCGGAACACTGTGACTTTCTGCACTTCTTGTGGTTTGAGGACAACGATCCGACAAAGCCTATTGTCGACTACAGGATTAATGTTCACCTCTTCAGCAGCATCTCATCTCCTGCGTTGGCAACATTTGGCCTTAGAATGGTTGCGGATGAATGTAGATCCACTCACAGAGACGACGTGACAGAGTTCATTCATCGTGACTTTTATGTCGACGACAGCCTCACATCTAGGCCAGACACATCAACGACGATAAGTCTCAACAGACGCAGTAGAGATGCCCTAGCCACAAGGAAGCTATGCTTCCACAAGTTTGTATCTAACAGCAAGGAGGTCATGAGCACTCTCCCCCAAGAAGAATGATCCAAAGATCTGAAGTGTCTACACCTCAGCCGGGACAAGCTATCTACCCAAAGGTCCTTGGGTGTGTACTGGTCTCTCGAGCAGTACACATTCACGTTCCGGGTCAACCTACAAGGGAAATCATTTTCACGGCAGGGAGTCCTGTCAGTAGCAAGCTCTATCTACGACCCAATCAGCCGAGCCGCACCGATTATCATCGAAGGAAAGTTTATCCTATGAGAACTTAAGACGGCCATGAAAAAGGAGCTGAAAATTCCCCAAGATCTTTGGGACAAGCCGCTGCCAGAGGAATAACTACCGAGATGGACCCGTTGACGCAACACACTACTTCACCTTGAAGATATCCATATTAAAAGGTATTATCAGCCACAGACTTCGGCACCATTAAACGAATAGAGATTCCTGTTTTCTCAGATGCCAGCAATCCAGCCATAGGGAGACTCGCTTATCTACAAATCACCAACAAGAACAACCGGCCATACGTGTCCTTCCTTCTAGCCAAGGCAAAAGTAACACTCTCACACGTTGTCTTGATACCTCGCTTGGAACTGTGCAGCGCAGTACTTGGAACTGTGCAGCGCAGACTGGCCAACCGGAAATCAGAGGTCGAGTCCCCATAGATAGCGTCACCTACTACACAGGCAGCAAGGTGGTCCTCGGCTACATCTCGAATTTATCAAAACGATTTCATGTGTACGTGTCGAACATGGTACATAAGCTACGTAATATATCTGACCCCAGCCAATGGTGTCACGTCTCAACAGATTAGAATCCCGCGAAGCTCATAGAAACATAGAAAATAGGTGCAGGAGTAGGCCATTCAGCCCTTTGAGCTTGCACCACCATTCAATAAGATTATGGCTGATCATTCACCGTAGTACCCCTTTCCTGCTTTGTCTCCATACCCCTTGATCCCTTTAGCCGTAAGGGCCATATCTAACTCCTTCTTGAATATATCCAATGAACTGGCATCAACAACTCTCTGCGGTAGGAAATTCCACAGGTTAAGAACTCTCTGAGTGAAGAAGTTTCTCCTCATCTCAGTCCTAAATGGCTTACCCCTTATTCTTAGACTGTATCCTCTGGTTCTGGACTTCCCCAACATCGGGAACATTCTTCCTGCATCTAACCTGTCAAGACACATCAGAATTTTATATGTTTCTATGAGATCCCCTCTCATCCTTCTAAACTCCAGTGAATACAGGCCCAGTCGATCCAGTGTCTCCTCATATGTCAGTCCTGCCATCCCGGGAATCAGTCTGGTGAACCTTCGCTGCACTCCCTCAATAGCAAGAATGTCCTTCCTCAGATTAGGAGACCAAAACTGAACACAATATTCCAGGTGAGGCCTCACCAAGGCACTGTACAACTGCAGTAAGACCTCCCTGCTCTTATACTGAAATCCTCTAGCTATGAAGGCCAACATATAATTTGCCTTCTTCACCGCCTGCTGTACCTGAATGCCAACTTTCAATGACTGATGTACCATGACACCCAGGTCTTGTTGCACCTTCCCTTTTCCTAATCTGCCGCCGTTCAGATAATATTCTGCCTTCGGATTTTTGCCCCCAAAGTGCATCTGCCATGCATTTGCTCACTCACCTAACCTGTCCAAGTCACCCTGCAGCCTCTTAGCGTCCTCCTCACAGCTCATACCGCCACCCAGCTTAGTGTCATCTGCAAACTTAGAGATATTACTCGCAATTCCTTCATCTAAATCATTAGTGTATATTGTAAATAGCTGGGGTCCCAGCACTGAGCCCTGCGGCACTCCACTAGTCACTGCCTGCCATTCTGAAAAGGACCCGTTTATCCCGACTCTCTGCTTTCTGTCTGCCAATGAGTTCCCTATCCACATCAGTACATTACCCCCTATACCATGTGCTTTAATTTTGCACACCAATCTCTTGTGTGAAACCTTGTCAAAAGCTTTTTGAAAGTCCAAATACACCACATCTACTGGTTCTCCCTTGTCCACTCTACTAGTTACATCCTCAAAAAATTCCAGAAGAATTGTCAAGCATGATTTCCCTTTCATAAATCCATGCTGACTTGCACCGATCTTGTCACTGCTTTCCAAATGCGCTGCTATTTCATCTTTAATAACTGATTCCAACATTTTCCCCACTACCGATGTCAGGCTAACCGGTCCATGATTACCCGTTTTCTCTCTCCTTCCTTTTTTAAAAAGTGGTGTTACATTAGCTACCCTCCAGTCAATAGGAACTGATCCAGAGTCGATAGACTGTTGGAAAATGATCACCACTATTTCTAGGGCCACTTCCTTAAGTACTCTGGGATGCAGACTTTCAGGCCCCGGGGATTTATCGGCCTTCAATCCCATCAATTTCCCTAACACAATTTCCCGCTTTATAAGGATTTCCTTCAGTTTCTCCTTCTCACTATACACTTGGTCCCCTAGTATTTCCAGAAGGTTATTTGTGCCTTCCTTCGTGAAGACAGAACCAAAGTATTTGTTCAACTGGTCTGCCATTTCTTTGTTCCCCATTATAATTTAACCTGAGTCTGACTGCAAGGGACTTACGTTTGTCTTCACTAATCTTTTTCTCTTCACAAATCTATAGAAGCTTTTGGAGTCAGTTTTTATGTTCCCAGCAAGCTACCTCTCATTCTCTATTTTCCCCCTCCTAAGTAAACCCTGTCCTCCTCTGCTGAATTCTAAATTTCTCCCAGTCATCAGGTTTGCTGCTTTTTCTGGCCAATTTATATGCCACTTCCTTGGATTTAACACTATTCTTAATTTTCCTTGTAAGCCACGGTTGAGCCACCTTCCCCATTTTATTTTTACTCCAGAAAGGGATGTACAATTGTTGAAGTTCATCCATGTGATCTTTAAATGTTTGCCATTGCCTATCCACCGTCAACCCTTTAAGTATCATTCGCCAGTCTATTCTAGCCAATTCACGTCTCATACCATCGAAGTTACCTTTCCTTAAATTCAGGACCCTAGTCTCTGAATTAACTGTGTCACTCTCCATCTTAATAAAGAATTCTGCCGTATTATGGTCACTCTTCCCCAAGGGACCTCGCACAACAAGATTGCTAATTAGTCCTTTCTCATTACACATCACCCAGTCTAGGATGGCCAGCCCTCTAGTTGTTTCCTCGACATACTGGTCTGGAAAACCATCCCTAATACAATCCAGGAAATCCTCCTCCACTGTATTGCTACCAGTTTGGGTAGCCCAATCTATATGTAGATTAAAGTCGCCCATGATAATTGCTGTACCTTTATTGCATGCATCCCTAATTTCTTGTTTGATGTTGTCCCCAATCTCACTACTACTGTTTGGTGGTCTGTACACAACTCCCACTAGCGTTTTCTGCCCTTTGGTATTCCGCAGCTCCACCTATACTGATTCTATATCATCCAAGCTAATGTCCTTCCTTACTATTGTGTTAATTTCCTCTTTAACCAGCAATGCTACCCCACCTCCTTTTCTTTTCTGTCTATCCTTCCTGAATGTTGAATACCCCTGGATGTTGAGTTCCCAGCCTTGGTCTCCCTGGAGCCATGTCTCCGTAATGCCAATTACGATCAGTACCAGCCAACCAGCTGAACACTACCCATTGGTTCAGAGGACCAGAGTTCTTTTGATAAGCAGAACTCCCTACGATGTTGGCCCCCGATACTTACCTGCTCGATCTTCCACTTGACGAGGATGATCCGGAGGTGGAAAAACAGGTCCACACCAGAGCCACGAATGTCACTGACCACCCGGCAAACCCTGGAGACAGACAACAGCTCAGCTGTAGGAGATTTTCACGCTTCTCGAGCTGGACGTCTCTCAAAGTAGCCATCGCAACGTTGATATTTAGGGTAAAGACCTTCAAGTCAAATAAAGGCAAAGAAGTACACTACGCTCAAATAGACAGTCAGCCAAAGAAGAGGTTCCTCAGATGATCAACAGTAAAAGAACAGCTAGAAGCAGAGTATGTTATTTTCCTTGCCATACAGAGCCAAGCTTTCAACGAGGAAATTTCCAGCCTCGAAACAGATTGCAAGCTTGGCGAGGCCTCTATCGGCACCATAAAGAAGAAAAGCCCTCTCTACAAACTAAGCTCGCTCCTCAACAAAGACGGAATCATCTGAGTCAGAGGTAGACTGTGAGAAGCCGACCTTGAATCATCAGGAGGTGCGTCATCAAGGATGGCATCTGACCTTTTCAGCCTTACGGGCCGGAGGAAGATGGATCATCGGAGCCCATGACCTTTTCAGGAGTGTCATTAACCAATGCATTATCTGAAAAAACTGAGAGGCAAGTTTCTCACCAATTCATGGCTGACTTACCAGAAGACCGATTCCAACACCAACGTCGGTATGGACGTGTTTGGACCTTGGACCATCGTGACAAGGAAAACCAGAGGCGGTGCTGCGCATTTCAAGAGATGGGCCGTGATTTTTATCTGCCTCTGTATAAGAGCTGCCCACGTCGAAGTCATCGACTCCCTGGACACGTCAGCATCATCTCTGCACTACAAAGGTTTATTGCAGTCCGCGGGCCAGTCGCTAGGCTCAGATGAAACAGAGCACAAACTTCGTTGGCGCCAAAGGTGAGCTGGACCAAGAGCAAGATGGTAAATACTTGGCTACCCAGAGTGAGTGGGTCTTCAACACTCCACACACCTCACTTTTCGGTAGAGTTTGGGAATGACTGATAGGAACCATCCGACATGTCCTAGATTCGATGTTTTTCCAGTGTGGGAAACACCAACTCACTCACGATGTACTTGTGACTTTTGTGGAGGAAGCATGTGCCATTGTCAATTCTTGACCCATCACGGCCATTTCCCCAAATGCTAACGACCCCCAGACACTCAACCCTGCCACGTTCTTGACCCTGAAAACTTAGCCTCTCAAGGCACCACCTGGCAATTTCATGCAGGAAGATCTGTATGGATGATGGCAATGGCGACAGGCCCAGTATCTCGCAGATCAATTTTGGATTCGATGGCAGACGGAGTACCTGCAGAGCCTGCAATCTCAACAGAAATGGAACGAGACTAGGTCCGACGTCTCTGTCGGGGATGTCATTCTCATCTGGCAGAAACAACTTCCCCGGAACGACTGGCCACTCACACGCATCACTAAGTCCTACCCCAGTGATGATGGAAGAGTACGCAAGGTGGATGTTATGGTCTGTAGCGATGGCATGCATTGCAGCTACTTGAAACCGATATCGGAACTCGTTCTCATACAGAAATGCCCGCCTCAAAGCCATCCCACAAACTAAGAGGAACTGATTTCTAACTAGTAAAAATTTCAATCCTCCTAATTTTTTAGATGGGGAGTGTGATAGACTGTGATGCTTCTTGACAGCTTGGAGACACCGTATCGTTGCCCGCCACTGGGTGGCATTTTCCGATTAGACACAGACAGGCAGAAGCACAGCCACAGAAGCAAGCCACATGGAGCTATCTCCATTTTGTTATGAAGAAATTTAACTTATTGTTTAGTTATAAATTAGACCTCATGTGACGCTCCAGAATCACAGTTATGTAAGTAATCTCTTCTTTTCCAATCATTCTGGAATTATTGAATTTTATCTTTGATGTACAGTAAGAGCTAAGTAACTTCTCTTTATTGCTGCTTGATTCAAATTCAATTGTTCCTTTGTTGTCCTGTAAGAATTATAGAGTCTGTCTTTATTTCTGTTTCCAGTTAAAACTACATTTATTAAAGAACTTGGATTCTGAAGCTCTGACCTTTAGCCATATTTTTTGGTGTAGTGTTGAAGCTAGCTGGAGAATCAGAGTTATCGCTCGCCTTATGCTACACTCTGACAGAACCAGTACAGGGGATATAATTGGCTACAGTGTTCTCTGGCCATGGGAGGGGAAATCTGCCAGTGGTCCCCTTCTGATTGCTATTTAGGGGTCCAAGCTGGAAAGTATGCTGTTATGGGCTTCATGTAAGGATAGAATCAAGCACAGCTAAAACGTTCTTCCCACATGCTTGTATAGCCTGTTGACACTTACCACCCTGGCTTATGAATTATGACTGCTTTTGTTAAGCACCAGAGACTGCTTGCTTCCATGAACTATACCAAAATATGAGTTAGGAGGAGGAGAAAAGTTGAAAATTAGGATATTTAGAGGGTAAAGATGCTTACCAGTATCCTTAAGTGGCTCAACTGTGCAATAGGTTTCACTAAAATATATCAATATTCCCATCAACAATGTTGTCAATAGAAACAGGTTTATTGTAAAAATAAATGGTTACTCATTAGATATGAGATTACAGATTGTACATTCGTGTATGTCTAACTGATGCAGAAAGGGATGCTGAATTTGAAAGATTTGCATTAGCTTCCTTCTAGCTTGAAATTCTATGCACTTCTATATATAGTGAGCTGAAGTGCTTGCGTCTATTTCTGGTGCGAGCCTCATTAAGGCATCATTTTTTTTGCACAAATATTCAAATGCACACCTAGCACAGTTCAGTGGTATTTGTATGCCAGATTTGACCTGTTTTACTTTGTGCATATTTTTTGGATTGGCAGCAATGGAAGTTCCATGGAAGCAAGAGCTCACAAATAGCCTTTGGAAAGATTTTGGAGTGGAAATTCGATCGAGCCTCATTTGGGGCAGTAACCCAGGTGGAACGATAATTTTAGCGCCTTGAAAAAGATTGCGCCCTCCACCCAGAAATTCGTCAGAATTGGTTCAAGAACTGACAGGGGCGCTAAATCAGCCATTGCACACCAGAGCTGGGGGGCCATAACAAAAGTTTGGTCGGTATATTCTGAGGTCCCATTGCGCATGTGCCAAACTCCCAGTCAGACCCAGGGTACAGCCAACTCTTAAAGGCGTGGCAACTCAACTATAGGCATGCACACTTCAAGACTCTCACTGACCTAAGTCTGGGAGGATGGATGCAGACGCAGCGAGGCAATGAGTGCAATGCTTCTTGGCTGCAGCCCTTGAAGCGCTACTGGAGGCCGTGGAACGGTGGCAAGATGCCTTGCTGCTTGGAGGGGGAAATGAAGGCCATCCCCCAGAGTCTTCAGGAGGCTGTGACGGCAGCTGGCATAGCACATCTCTTGCCGTGACACAGTGCCCAGGTTGCCACTCAATGTCGGAAAACATTCAATGACCTGACGAGGGTCTTCAGGATGAGTACCTGTTGCATTATCCTTGCAATGCCTTCATGTGAGCCTTACTGTTTGACATTTCCCACACTTTCTCTATGTGTGCCAGGCCATGCTCCTCGTTGCTGTACACACTCTCAAAGCTCTCTATAGCCTCCCCAGACATGGCCCGCCCATTCATGCGTCTCTCACATTCTAGCTCCCGACTCAGCCTGAGGAAATCAACAAGACCTTGTAAGTCTCCGCATGTGGTCACAGGCCTTCAACATCTTACTTACTTGTATCTCCTTGTGCCCAGAACCCACCTTTTACACATCCACTGTGAGTTGCCACGCAGGCTAATATGCAGACATTGAGAGGTCGCAAAATCAGTAGCAATTCACTTACTACAGAGAGATGTTGTACACAAGTAGCTACCTACCCACTGACAACCTCTTGTTTTGCTCATTGCAAGCTTGCCCACAACAGGTGAGAGCAGCAGCGGATGGGAGGACAGGAGCCAGACCTCCAGGAGCTCACGATCAGAGAGGAGCGAGTGGATGTCATCAGCCCAGCAGTCAGAGTGGTGGCCATCAGACAGCAGAGCCCCCATAGGACAATGATGGTTTGTCAATGAGATGTCCATTTTTGGCAATACCCCTCATTCCACATCATATAGCTGCAAAATAACGATGCCCCCTCCTTCGTCCCTTCCTGCAACTTCCCCAACTGCTACCCACACTTGTGTTGATTTGTGCTTACAGATGATAGAAACACAGAAACATAGAAAATAGGTGCAGGAGTAGGCCATTTAACCCTTCGAGCCTGCACCACCATTCAACTTCAGTACCCCATTCCTGCTTTGTCTCCATACCCCTTGATCCCTTTAGCCATAAGGGTCACATCTAACTCCCTTTTGAATATATCTAATGAACTGGCCTCAACAACTTTCTGTGGTAGAGAATTCCACAGGTTCACAATTCTCTGAGTGAAGAAGTTTCTCCTCATCCTAAATGGCTTACCCCTTATCCTTAGACTGTGACCCCTGGTTCTGGACTTCCCCAACATCAGGAACATTCTTCCTGCATTTAACCTGTCCAATCCCGTCAGAATTTTATATGTTTCTATGAGATCCACTCTCATTCTTCTAAATTCCAGTGAATGTAAGCCTAGTCGATCCGGTCTTTCTTCATATGTCAGTCCTGCCATCCCGGGAATCAGTCTGGTGAACCTTCGCTGTACTCCCTCAATAGCAAGAATGTCCTTCCTCAGATTAGGAGACCAAAACTGTACACAATATTCAAGGTGTAGCCTCACCAAGGCCCTGTACAACTGCAGTAAGCCCTCCCTGTTCCTATAATCAAATCCTCTCGCTATGAAGGCCAACATGCCATTTGCCTTCTTCACCACTTGCTGTACCTGCATGCCAACTTTCAATGACTGATGTACCATGACACTCAGGTCTCATTGCACCTCTCCTTTTTCTAATCTGTCACCATTCAGATAATATTCTGCATTCCTGTTTTTGCCCCCAAATTGGATAACCTCACATTTAGCTACATTAGACTGCATCTGCCATGCATTTGCCCACTCACCTAACCTGTCCAATTCACTCTGCAACCTCCTCACAGCTCACACTGCCACCCAGCTTAATGTCATCTGCAAACTTGGAGATATTACATTCAATTCCTTCGTCTAAATCATTAATGTATATTGTAAATAGCTGGTGTCCCAGCACTGAACCTTGCGGTACCCCACTAGTCACTGCCTGCCATTCTGAAAAGGAACCCGTTTATCCCGACTCTCTGCTTCCTGTCTGCCAACCAGTTCTTTATCCACGTCAATACATTACCCCCAATACCATGTGCTTTAATTTTGCACACCAATCTCTTGTGCGGGACCTTGCCAAAAGCCTTTTGAAAGTCCAAATACACCACATCCACTGGTTCTCCCTTGTCCATTCTACAAGTTACATCCTCAAAAAGATTTGTCAAGCAGGATTTCCCTTTCATAAATCCATGCTGACTTGGACCGATCCTGTCACTGCTTTCCAAATACGTTGGTATTACATCTTTAATAATTGATTCCACCATTTTCCCCACTACCGATGTCAGGCTAACCGGTCTATAATTCCCTGTTTTCTCTCTCCCTCCTTTTTTAAAAAGTGGTGTTGCATTAGCTAACCTCTAGTCCATAGGAACTGATCCAGAGTCTATAGAATGTTGGAAAATGAACACCAATGCATCCACTATTTTTCGGGCCACTTCCTTAGGTACTTTGGGATGCAGACTATCAGGCCCTAGGGATTTATCGGCCTTCAATCCCATCAATTTCCCTAACACAAGTTCCTGACTAATAAGGATTTGATGAACCAAATTTGCCACCAGCCAGCATCCTCACATGAGGGAGAGGATGAGGAGGATGTCAGGAAGTCTCTCGCCACAGACCGGGACCCAACACCAGTGCCTGCGAGTTGGGACAGCAGCTCCGGGAAGGGAATCATCAAATTCTGGGGCTTCCCAGGTCCTGACGCTCCTGTACCCAGTGACCTGCAGCAAAGCGCACCATGAGGGGAAGCTCGGGGCCAGCTCTCCGGAGGCTAAGTCGGCCCATGAGTCCTGGTAACAGTCAGGCAGATGAGGACCTCGATTGGGAGGCTCTGAACAGGGAATCATCGCCGGTGCACTCTGAAATGATGGGTGCCTTAGCAACTTGGCGTGAGTGTGGCGGAGGCTGCCTCCATCATGGGCCATGCCTCTCAACAGTCCACTGAGATCATCGTTGCCTCTCCAGACCGGCAACCAGCCTCATCGAGCAACAGTGGGGTCCCAGAAGTCGTAACACGTGCCAACATTGACATAAGAACATAAGGAAATAGGAACAGGAATAGGCCATACGGCCCCTTGAGCCTGCTCCGCCATTCAATAAGATCATGGCTGATCTGATCATGGACTCAGCTCCATTTCCTGCCCGCTCCCCATAACCCCTTATCCCCATATTGTTTAAGAAACTGTCTGTTTCTGTCTTAAATTTATTCAATGTCCCAGCATCCACAGCTCTCTGAGGCAGTGAATTCCACAGATTTACAACCCTCTGAGAGAAGAAATTTCTCCTCATCTCTGTTTTAAATGGGCGCCCTTTATTCTAAGATCATGCCCTCTAGTTCTAGTCTCCCCCATCAGTGGAAACATCCTCTCTGCATCCATCTTGTCAGGCCCCCTCATAATCTTATACATTTTGATAAGATCACCTCTCATTCTTCTAAATTCCAATGAGTAGAAGTTCAACCTACTCAACCTTTCCTCATAAGTCAACCCCCTCATCCCCAGAATCAACCTAGTGAACCTTCTCTGAACTGCCTTCAAAGCAAGTATATCCTTTCGTAAATATGGAAACCAAAACTGCACGCAGTATTCCAGGTGTGGCCTCACCAATACCTTATATAGCTGTAGCAAGACTTCCCTGCTTTTATACTCCATCCCCTTTGCAATAAAGACCAAGATACCATTGGCCTTCCTGATCACTTGCTGTACCTGCATACTTTCCTTTTGCGTTTCATGCACAAGTACCCCCAGGTCCCCTTGTACTGCGGCACTTTGCAATCTTTCTCCATTTAAATAATAACTTGCTCTTTGATTTTTTTCTGCCTCATACTTTCCGACATTATACTCCATCTGCCAAATTTTTGCCCACTCACTTAGCCTGTCTATGTCCTTTTGCAGGTTTTTTGTGTCCTCCTCACACATTGCTTTTCCTCCCATCTTTTTATCATCATCAAACTTGGCTACGTTACACTCAGTCCCTTCTTCCAAGTCGTTAATATAGATTGTAAATAGTTGAGGTCCCAGCACTGATCCCTGCGGTACCTGTAGTGTCCCTGCACCTTACTACAAACTCACACGAGGCATGGATTTATCAGACCTGGTCACTCTGTGACCTTCACCTTTAATGCCAGGACCAAGGAGTGCTGACCCTGGGTGGGACCTCCCCTTTTATACCTGGAAACCCAGGTGAGGAGTGTCTCCCGCAAGTTCACCCCCTGTTGTCAGGGTGTGTATTTCTATGGTACATGTACAGTGTACATGAGTTATAGTTACATGACTATGTCATTGCAAAATGGTTAAATACATGACATCACCTCCCCCCTTAAGTCTTTTTGTTTCAGAGGTTAAGTCTGTCAGGTGGTTGACGCTCTCTCGTGGAATGCCGCAGTTGTGGCTCTGGTGGCTGAGCCTCGGCACGGGTCTCTGTCACTTGAGGTGATTCCGGCCTGTCCGGGCTGGCCGCAGGGACTGTGCATGCTGAGGGCTGTCTTTGTTGCTCGTCTGCCGGCAGTGGTGTGGGTGCCACCTCATGCTCTTCTTCAGGTTCTTCCGTGTCTATGCTGAACCTTTTCTTTAATTGGTCCAAGTGTTTGCGGCACATCTGCCCATTGTTTAGTTGACTACTATGACTCTATTTCCTTCTTTGCCAATTACGGTGCCCTCAAGCCACTTGGGTCCCAAAGCATGGTTAAGAACAAATACAGGGTCATCTATTTCTATACACCTCCCCCTTGAGTTTCGATCATGGAGCTCGGTTTGGGACTGGTGGTTGCCCTCAACAATGTCTGCCAGGGCTGGGTGAATGAGGGACAGCCGTGTCTTGAGCGTGCATTTCATGAGGAGTTCCGCTGGTGGGACTCCTGTGAACGAGTGCGGGCGGGACCTGCAGGACAGCAGGACCTGCAGGCCAGCAGGAGGCGCGATAGGCGGTACTGAAGGGAGGGTCCTTGGATGTGTAGCATGCCCTGTTTTATGACTTGGACCGCCCGCTCCGCCTGGCCATTGGAAGCCGGCTTCAACGGCGCTGTCCGGACGTGCTTGATACCATTGCCCGACATAAACTCCTGGAATTCATGGCTGGTGAAACACGGGCCATTGTCGCTGACCAGGATGTCCTGCAAGCCATGGGTCATGAAAACTTAACACAGACTCTCCACGGTGATGGATGTCGTGCACAAGTTCAATATGATGCACTCGATCCACTTCGAGTATACATCGACAATGATCAGGAACATTTTCCCCATGAACAGGCCCGCATAGTCTACGTGAATAGCCAGGGCCACGGGCTGAGTGGGGCCTCCCTGGGGGCATTGCCCAGCTGGGCACACGTCGTGCACCTGCGAACCCAGTGTTCCAGGTCTGAGTCAATCCCCGGCCACCATACATGTGACCGGGCAATGGCCTTCATTAATACGATGCCAGGGTGCTCGCTGTGGAGTTCCCTGATGAACGCTTCCCTTCCTTTCTGGGGCATGACTTCCCGGCTGCCCCATAGCAGGCAGTCGGCTTGGGTGGAATGCTCATCCATCCATCTCTGAAACGGTCTGACTTCCTTGGGGCGCGCCCTTTGTGCGGGCGCCCAATCCCCAGTCAGGACATATTTCTTTATCATGGATAGGAGGGGGTCCCTGTTGGTCCAGAGTTTGATCTGGCGGGCTGTGATGGGGGAGCCCGCAGTGTCAAAAGCCTCAACGGCCATGACCATCTCGGCGCTCTGCTCCGACGCTCCCTCGGTGGTGGCCAGTGGGAGCCTACTGAGCGCGTCAGCGCAATTTTCGGTGCCTGGCCGGTGCCGTATGGTGTAGTCATACGCAACCAGCGTGAGGGCCCAGCGCTGTATACGAGCTGATGCAGTGGCGTTGACAGCCTTGCTGTCGGTCAACAAGGATGTTAACGGCTTGTGGTCCGTCTCTAGCTCAAACTGTCTACCAACAAGGTATGGTTCATCTTTTTCACACCGTACACACACGCGAGTGCCTCCTTCTCGACCATGCCGTATCCACGCTCTGCCTGGGAAAGCGACCTGGAGGCGTAAGCCACCGCTTGGAGTCGGACCGTCATCGTTACCCTGCTCAACACACACCCAACCTCGTAGGATGATGCATCGCATGATAAAGCCAGTTTTTTACAAGGGTTATACAAAGTCAACAGTTTGTTGGAACACAGCAGGTTCCTCGCCTTATTGAAAGCCCGTTCTTGACAGTCCCCCCAAAACCATTCACAACCTTTATGCAGGAGCATGTGTAACGGCTCCAATAATGTGCTTAAGTTCGGCACAAAGTTCCCAAAATAGTTCAAAAGTCCCAGGAATGATCGCAACTCCGACGTGTTGCCTGGCCTGGGTGCCCCGCGGATCGACTCCGTTTTTGATTCAGTGGGCCGGACCCCGTCTGCGGCAAACAGCCTGCCCAAAAACTCGACCTCTGGGGCCAAAACACGCACTTGGCCTTTTTCAGCCGCAAGCCTACCCGGTCCAGTCGACGTAGCACCTCCTCCAGGTTGTGGAGGTGTTCTTCAGTGTCTCGACCCGTTATGAGAATGTCGTCTTGGAATACGATTGTTCCCGGAATGGATTTGAGCAAGCTTTCCATGTTTCTCTGAAAGATGGCTGCTGCCGAACGAATGCCAAATGGACACCTGTTGTAGACAAATAATCCCTTGTGTGTCATGATGGTGGTCAGAAGCTTGGATTCTTCAGCCAGTTCCTGAGTCATGTAGGCCGAAGTGAGATCCAACTTCGTGAACAGCTTGCCACCTGCCAGCGTGGCAAAAAGGTCCTCCGCTCTCGGGAGCGGGTATTGATCTTGCAGCGATACTCGGTTGATGGTGACTTTGTAGTCGCCACAAATCCTGACCAAGCCATCTGCTTTGAGGATGGGAACGATGGGACTTGCCCAGTTGCTGAATTCAACGGCCGAAATTATGCCCTCTCTGAGCAGCCTGTCCAGTTCACATTCAATTTTTTCATGCATCACATACGGCACCACTCTGGCTTTGTGGTGCACTGGAGTGATGCGTATCCTTACTTCAGTGCCCTTGAACGTTCCGACACCAGGTTGAAACGGTGAGCCGAATTTTTGCAGGACCTGTGAGCATGAACTTTGCTCCACGGATGAAATGGCGTGCACATCTCCCCATTTCCAATCCATCTCAGCAAGCCAACTCCTCCCCAAAAACGCGAGGCCATTTCCCGGAACAATCCAGAGTGGCAGCCAGTTCTGTGATCCATTATGTGTTACCACCAAGTTTGCACTGCCCAGCACTGGGGTGATCTCTTTGGTGTACGTCCGTAGCTGCGTCTCAATGCGTTCCAGTTTGGGCCTGCTAGCTCTGTGTGGCCATAGTCTCTCAAATTGTTGGGCGCTCATGAGTGACTGGCTAGCTCCCGTATTCAGCTCCACACCTGGATACTGGATACGGGAGCTATCCAGTATCCAGGAGAGCGAGAGAAGACGAGAGAGAAGGTGAGAAAGAGAAGGTGAGAGAGAGAGAATGCGAGAGAGAGAGAGAGAGAGATGGCGAGAGAGAAGGAGAGTGAAAGTCCAAATACACCATATCCACTGGTTCCCCTTTATCCACCCTGTTTGTTACATCCTTGAAGAACTCCAGCAAATTTGTCAAACATGACTTCCCCTTCATAAATCCATGCTGACTCTGCCTGACCGAATTTTGCTTTTCCAAATGTCCTGCTACTGCTTCTTTAATAATGGACTCCAACATTTTCCCAGCCACAGATGTTAGGCTAACTGGTCTATAGTTTCCTGTTTTTTGTCTGCCTCTTTTTTTAGCATACAGCAGCCATGACATCACGGGCTGAAGCCACGCAAGGTCATCGTGATGTCATGCACACACTGGTTGCTGCCATCCACTCTCAGACTGCAGCAGTTCAAGCACAGACTGCAACGTTCCATGTGCTCCCAGCATTCCTTCAATCTCAGAGTGATGCCATGCAATCTTTGTCTGCCGCTATCCTCTCTGTGTTCCCCGTTCCCCATAGTTGGACAGGGAACAGACGGTGCCGCAGGAGGTCAGCAATCTGTGGTGGCACATATTGCTCCTGATGCTCCTGAGGAGTGGCAGTATGCCACTGGAAATGGAAGGATAGAAGGTACTGTTGTTGTTCACGGTGACAGCAGTCCGGCTCCAGCCACTGCCAGTCTGCCATTGCATCCAACACGGCCTGCACCCCAGCCATTGCACACTGCTGCCACCCATCCTGAGGCAGGGCAGTCAGCAGTTGGCCCCTCCAATGCCTACAGCTGATTGAGGGCGTCCTCCTAAGCCATCTGACCTGCACTCCTCAGAGACACAGCAGCCCTCAAGCAGCCTTGCTGCAGCCATTCAGGATCCATTGAGGAGGAGCAGTGAGCAAGGGAGGAGGGCAGGGGGGGGTGGGGGGGCGGGGGAGTGGTGAGGCAGTGGGGTGGCAAATGCCTACATAAAACACATTAATTGAAGGTGTCCCCATGAGTACTATGTAAATAATGGTGCATAAGTCACTCATACGTTATGATTTGAAGGTGCGGGTGCTCCATTTTGTATTGTTTAAGTGGGTGGGGTTGCAGTCAAAATGGCCACGGCCTGCTGCTTCTGTGTTATATTATTTGAAGAGGCGGGTGCACCATTTTGTATTGTTTCAGGGGGTGGTGTTGTCTGTATTTTTAGATGCAATAAAATCTTACACTGAATGTGTCCTGCAGCCTCTGGTGTATGACTATTGACTTGTAATGGAGAGGCGGCATTATCTTGCCTCAGTACGCACTCATTATTAGCTACATCCCTCAGTACACTCCATTTAAGTGAAGGGGTCCATTATGAGTTGCCATCGAATAGTCCTGCCGCCGACAACATTGGCATGCTACCTCCTCCGTGGTTGCTGCTGCTCACTGCTGTCTTGCTGGACATTCAGGGTCATCTTCCTCCTCCTGCTCATCCTCCCCCCTCCTCTTCATCCTCACTGACAACACCTGGGCCCTCATGGTGGCCAATGTCATGTATCTTACATTATTATATATAACTGTATCCTAACATGCTATACATGACTGTAATAAGATACGACCTGTAACCACCAGCATACCTTACCACCAGGGGTGCACTTGCAAGAGACAGGTATATAAAGAGAGGTCTCAGACAAGTGCAGCATTCCAGAGCTGTGAAATAAAGGTGCAGGTCCAGAGTGACCTTGACTTCACTACATGCCTCGTGTGAATCTGTACTGAGGGGACAGGACTTTACAGTGGCGACGAGTTACAGGATTACAGAATCCACAGAATGGCGAACAATGGATCAGGTGAAAAGTACAATGTGGGAGACAATTGGGAGGACTTTATAGAAAGACTCCAGCAAAGCGGAACCAGAGGCAGACTACAATGTGGAACTCGCACCACACCTGGTGGACAGACAGAGGGAACAACCTGAGGAAAGGGCAATCCCAACAGACAGCCCAGGCGAGTCAACAACAATCACACCAATCGAAACAGACAGCCCAGGCGAGATACCAGCAACCACACCCGAAGAAAAACACACACCAAGGCAGACACCAAGGCACCAAGGTACACTTGCAAGAGACAGATATATAAAGAGAGGTCTCAGGCAAGTGCAGCATTGCAGAGCTGTGAAATAAAGGTGCAGGTCCAGAGTGACCTTGACTTCACTACATGCCTCGTGTGAATCTGTACTTTACAGCCAAGTTGTGCAGCATGCAGCACCACACAATGAAGTGTGAGCCATATTGAGGGGAGTGTTGAAGGCTGCCTCCAGAGTGGTCCTGGCATTAGAATCTTTGCTTCAGCAGCCTTATAGACTGCTCTATGATGTTGCAGGTGGCGGCATGGCTGTCATTGTAGCGTTCTTCTGACTCTGTGGT
Source organism: Pristiophorus japonicus (assembly GCF_044704955.1). Lineage (NCBI taxonomy): Eukaryota > Metazoa > Chordata > Chondrichthyes > Pristiophoridae > Pristiophorus > Pristiophorus japonicus. The sequence continues at coordinate 85,670,409 of NC_091979.1, read as the reverse complement.
GGGGTTGCAGAAAGGGGGTCATAAGCCAGCTGGCCAGGCCTTATCTCTTGTCCCCGAGTAGCCAGCCTCGGCCTTGCCATGGTGGCTGAAACAGTCGAGGCACAGTGCTCTCCCGCAGGATAAAGGCATCATGTGTGCTTTAAGGATAGCGAGCATTGACTGCTAGGATACGCTGCGTGTGGTCACACACCAATTGCACATTTAGGGAGTAATATTCTGTTGTGTATCTGTAAAGCTTGCGCTTCCATGTTCCGCCACCAGGGAGTGCATCCCCTGAAGTCCCAAGGGATCCCAGCATCCCTCGGGAGCACTGTATATAAGCCAGCCCCTAAGGCCTGTTCCTCACTCTGGAGTGTCTTAATAAAGACTGAGGTCACTGTTACTTTAACCTCCCTGTGTGCAGTCTCATCTGTGTTGGGAACACAATAACTGGCGAGTATACGAATCCAATGCAAAGATGCAGCAAACTGTGGGCATCCTGGAGAAGTTCTCGGAGGGTGAGGACTGGGAAGCCTATGTCGAATGGCTAAACCAGTACTTTGTAGTAAACGAGCTGGACGGAGAAGGAAGTGCTGCAAAAAGGAGAGCGGTCCGCCTCACGGTCTGCGGGGCACCGACCTACAGCCTCATGAAGAATCTTCTGGCTCCGGTGAAACCCACAGATAAGTCGTTTGAGGAACTGTGTACACTGGTTCGGGAGCATCTTAACCCGAGGGAGAACGTGCTGATGGCGAGGTATCGGTTCTACACGTGCCAGCAATCTGAAGGTCAGGAAATGGCGAGCTACGTCGCTGAGCTAAGGCGACTTGCAGGACAATGTGAGTTTGATGGCTACCCGGAGCAAATGCTCAGAGACTTTTTTGTACTGGACATTGGCCACGAGACCAGCCTACGAAAACTTTTGACTGTAGAGGCATCGACCCTCAGTGAGGCCATTGCAATAACACAGGCAAACTGGAACAGTGTTTGCAAGCAGATATGTACAGGGCAGAAACCACGAGTCTGCAATTGCCAGCAGGTCTCAGGTGACCCAGATGACTCAGAGTCCGCAACAAAGGATGAATGCAAGGCAATGCACACCTCGTTGGCATTGTGGAGGCTTCCATTCAGCTCATTCATGCCACTTCAAAGAGTATATTTGCAAGAACTGTGGAACAATGGGGCACCTCCAACGAGCTTGCAGACGAGCTGCAAGCTCTGCAAAACCTGCTAACCACCATGTGGCAGAGGAAGATTGGTCCATGGTGGATCAAAGCAATTTCGAGCCTCAGAGAGAGGAGGCAGATGCTGAAGTACATGGGGTGCACACATTTTCGACGAAATGTCCACCTATAATGCTAAATATAAAATTGAATGGCTTACCCGTAGCCATGGAACTGGACACTGGCGCTAGCCAATCCATCATGAGTAAAAAGATGTTTGAGAGACTGTGATGCAACAAGGCACTCAGACCAGCCCTGAGCCCCATCCACACGAAACTGAGAACGAACACCAAAGAGCTTATTACTGTCCTGGGCAGCACCATGGTCAAGGTCACCTACGAGGGCAAGGTGCATGAACTGCCACTCTGGATTGTCCCGGGCGATGGTCCCACACTGCTTGGAAGAAGCTGGCTGGGCAAAATCCGCTGGAACTGGGATGACATCCGAGTGCTATCACATGTCGATGTGACCTCATGTACCCAGGTTCTTAACAAATTTCGTTCCCTTTTGAGCCAGGCATTGGAAACTTTTCCGGGGCGAAGGTGCGGATCCACTTGGTCCCAGAGGCACGACCCATTCACCACAAGGCGCGAGCGGTACCTCACATGATGAGGGAGAGAGTGGAAATCGAGCTGGACAGGCTGCAACGCGAGGGCATCATCTCCTCGGTGGAATTCAGCGAGTGGGCCAGCCCAATTGTTCCAGTACTCAAAAGTGATGGCACGGTCAGGATTTGCGGTGATTATAAAGTAACTATTAATCGTTTCTCGCTATAGGACCAATATCCGCTATCTAAGGCAGACGACCTATTTGCGACACTGGCAGGAGGCAAGACGTTCACCAAGCTCAACCTGACTTCGGCCTACATGATGCAGGAGCTGGAGGAGTCTTCGAAGGGCCTCACCTGCATCAACACGCACAAGGGACTGTTCATCTACAACAGATGCCCGTTTGGAATTCGGTCGGCTGCAGCGATCTTCCAGAGAAACATGCAGAGCCTACTCAAGTCGGTACCACGCACGGTGGTTTTTCAGGACGACATATTGGTCACGGGTCAGGACACCGACAATCCCCTACAAAACCTGGAGGAGGTCCTCCAGCGATTGGATCGTGTAGGGCTGCGGCTGAAGAGGTCGAAATGTGTCTTCATGGCAACAGAAGTGGAGTTTTTGAGGAGATAGATCGCGGCAGATGGCATTCAGCCCACAGACGCCATGACAGAGGCTATCAGGAATGCGCCCAGGCCACAGAACGTCACGGAGCTGCGGTCGTTCCTGGGACTCCTCAACTATTTTGGTAACTTCCTATCGGGATTAAGCACCCTACATGTGTTATTGCGTAAAGGTGAGAACTGGGTATGGGGAAAAAAAACAAGTAATTGCTTTTGAGAAAGACAGAAACATTTTATGCTCCAACAAGATGCTTGTATTGAATAACCCGTGTAAAAGACTTGTGCTTGCATGTGACGCGTCATCGTATGGAGTCGGGTGTGTATTACAACAAGCTAACGTTGCGGGGAAGTTGTAACCCTGTCATCTATGCCTCCAGGAGCTTGTCTAAGGCCAAGAGGGCCTACAGCATGATTGAGAAAGAGGCATTAGTGTGTGTGTTCGGGGTAAAGAAAATGCATCAGTACCTGTTTGGCCTCAAATTTAAGCTGGAAACCGATCACAAGCCCCTCATGTCCCTGTTCGCTGAAAATAAGGGGATAAATACTAATGCCTCAGCCCGCATACAAAGGTGGGCACTCGCGCTATCAGCATATAACTATAGCATGCTGTAAGGCATGCACTCCCATGTACCACCACCAGCGAGTGCATCCCCTGAAGTCCCAAGGGATCCCAGCATCCCTTGGGAGCACTGTATATAAGCCGGCCCCTAAGGCCTGTTCCTCACTCTGGAGTGTCTTAATAAAGACTGAGGTCACTGTTACCTTAACCTCCCTGTGTGCAGCCTCATCTGTGTTAGGAACACAATATATTCCTTTCTGTTTCTGAAGACCTCTGCATTCTGGAATGGTGCTCACAAGGCCACATGCATGCAGTGAATTGCTCCTTGTACCCTCGGGAAGCCCACTATCCTGGAAAACCCATATGTGCACTCATCCTGTTTCTCCTTGCTCATTGGGAGTGTAATGAAGTCCATTCGACGGTTGTAGAGAACCTGTGTGATGTCGCAGATGCAGCGATGTGCTGCGAATTGTGAGGCACAGCATATGTTCCCTGATACAGCCTGGAAGGAGCCGGAGGCATTGAAGGTGAGTACAACTGTGACCTTCACTGCGACAGGCAGCGCAGTTCTTGTGCCGATGTGAGGCTGCAGGTCTTCCTGCAGGGGATGGTATATCTCTGTAACTACCTCCTTTCAGAAGCACAGCCTACTGACACACTGCTCCTCAAACAGGTCCAGCTATGAGTGTTGCCACCAGTAAAACTGTGGGGTTAAGGTCATCTAGGGGCTCTCCTCCTTCGGCCATCAACATGGCCAACAGCCCTTCTCTGTTCACGACGCCTTGCTAGAGCATGTAGACTGTGACGCTGGCGAACAAGTAATGCCCCCATTAAAGTTTTATAAATAAGTTTCTCTGCAGTTCAACTGGTATATCTGTCTGCCATTGCAAACTCGGAGGCTCACCACCGTGCTGTGTGTAAACGTTGCATTGAATGTGACCTCCGAGGGAAGTGCTTCCTCATCCTTTAAGTAGCCACCAGTTAACGACTCTGCAAGCCTATACCGACTATTTTCCAGACGTTCTTCTTGGCGTCCGCTAAATGAAGCGGCCGCACCTAATTTTCCAACCGGGATGCAAGCGTGGGCGTTGCACCAGGAATACGTTATGATCAGAGTGATCATCAGCCGCCAAGCACTTCTGGTCTGCGCCCCTGGTGAGCCTCGAATGAATTTTCGGTCAGGCACCAAACGCTGCGCTCCCGGTCGCTAACCTCTTGCGCTCCCATTAATGCCCCCTCTGGCCGCTAACTGAGGCGATAGGGAACCGAAAAGTCAGCCTGCTGTTTTTAATGTTTACAGTATGTTTATAGTGCAATGTTTTTGTTCGGCATTTTTTCCTATATTTCTGCATTTTTTTTTATTTATACATGTTAATTATTGGAGAAAAGTGGTAGACACTCACTCCTAAAACACCTTAAATTCAGTATCATGGGTGAGATAGTACAAAATGCAAGAAGGTATGCCAGGGCGACCAGCAGGCCCCTAGCATTCTGTAAACATTAGTACACCTAATTGCCGGTGACCTATAATAGAGCAAGGCCTATATTATGTGTAAGATTTGGTACAATGGGCTCAAAATTGGCCCACCCATTTTTTTGGTGCACTCACCACAGATGCGCTGACTTTGTGGGCTGAAACTGGCGCCGAAAAGATGTCTCCGGATTCTGGCAGCTCTGTGGCCTCTCCCAAGGCTTGGCGCGGTGTGGTCTGTCGATTAGCGGGTGGAGCTAGGGCCCCGCGCGAAAAACAGTGCCGGCAGTTCGCCACATGCACACTGGAGGTTTCGTGCATGTGCAGTAGCTCCTGCCCCCAGTCTCTGTTTGTGTGCTGCCGCCCCTATCCCAGGCCGAGTGGCCTCATGGCGCGTGCCGGGCTAGAACTACGTTCGCTGTAATAGTCAGAGAGAGTCAGAGAGAGAGTTAGAGAGACAGTCAGTAAGAGAGTCAGAGAGACAGTCAGAGAGAGAGAGAGAAAGAGTCAGTCAGAGAGTTTAGTGTTGAAAAAAAACTAAACGAAAAAAAATCCTAACTAACTCACTTACACTGGCGCAAATTAAATGTGCAAAATGGGGATTTTTAAGATACTCCAGAAAAATCAAGTTGCTCCAAAAAAACAGCAACTCCTGGCCAATTCTGAGCCCTATGTTATATAATGGCTAGCAAAGGGAGTGTTATAACAACAGAGAAACTGGGAATAATCCAATTTGGGGCAGTGTTTTCTTGGAAACTAGAAAGAACCTGAAAACATGTATATAAAATTATGTTGTGGTTTCTCTTGTGCTGAGGCCACCTTGAGATGAATACATAATGCTGGCATTATGCCAGCTCAGTTCGACAAAAGGACAATGATTAATAGAGTAGGAGAATGATTTAAATACTTTCTTACATTCAGCTAATTTGTTAACTGAACAGATTTCACTATTTTTTACTGACTTGTTTCTCAAAGGAGCTGCTAAGTCATATTTGGCATTGTGCATGAAATATTCAGAGACCCTGCCCTACTGCTGGGGCTTCGCACTGCTTTCTATGGATAGAAACCTTTCAGGCAGTACGTCTGTGATTTTTCCAAAGAACAGTTGTGTGTGATCCTGCGCCAATAACATGGAGTCCCATAAAATGTTTCCCTTTATGTAATTGAATCACTAATACTGCACTTTTACCAACAAAATGTGACTAAATGAAACATGCAATTTAAAAAAAATTAAAGCATAAGTAGAATAATCTCCTGCTGCATCTCCGAGGCTAGCACTGGTCATGAACCTTTAGAGAATTATGTACTATAACAATAAGTTATTTTTCTTTCGCAACAGACTTTAGTTGTGTACCCAGTAGGGTTTGAGTATTCATAGCTATAGTCCTGCCCATGTATAGCACTACAGTTATCTAGGTTGCATGGAACTTGCAAAACATGGGCCCATTCATCCATCGCATCACGATCCGCTTGCAGCAGTTTATTTTTGACCATGGTACTACCAACTACACAGATCTTTATATCATCATCAAACTTCAGGACTGTTCCCCCAATTAATCTAGGTTATTAATGAAGATCATAAAAAGTAATGGCCTTAACACTGATCCTGTGGAACAGCATTAGTAACCAGTCTCCAAGCAGATCCACAACCTTCAATAACCATTTTCCACTCACTGGGTGAAGCCAATCTGTCATCCAATCTACTATCATCCCACTAAATCTACACAATTCTATTTTGTAGAGTAACCTATTGTGCGGCAGCTAGTCAAAAGTTTTCTGCACTATGATGACGACTGGGCTACGTTCATCCACTCACCTGATGATACAAAGATGGGTGGGAAAGCAAGTTGTGAGGAAGACGCAAAGAATCTGCAAAGGGATATAGATAGGCTAAGTGAGTGGGCAGAAATTTGGCAGATGGAGTATAATGTGGGAAAATGTGAGGTTATCCACTTTTGTAGGAAAAATAAAAAAGCAAATTATTATTTAAATGGGGAGAGATTACAAAATGCTGTGGTGCAGAAGGAGCTGGGGGAGTCCTTGTACATAAAACTCAAAAAGTTAGCATGCAGGCACAGCAAGTAATTAGGAAAGCAACTGGAATGTTGGCCTTTATTGCAAGGGGGATGGAATATAAAAGTAAGGAAGTCCTACTGCAACTGTACAGGGTGTTGGTAAGACCACACCTGGAGTACTGCACTGGAGGCAGTTCAGAGAAGATTCATGAGGTTGATTCCTGAGATGAAGGGGTTGTCATGTGAAAAGTTCAGCAGGTTGGGCCGAAACTCAATGGAGTTTAGAAAAATGAGAGGTGATCTTATTGAAATGTATAAGATTCTGAGGGGGCTTGACAAGTTGGATGTAGTGAGGATGGGGAAATCTGGAACCAGGGGGGCATAATCTCAGAATAAGGGGTTGCCCATTTAAAACGGAAATGAGGAAGAAGTTTGTGAATCTTTGGAATTCTCTACCCCAGAGAGCTGTGGAGGCTGGGTCATTGAATAATTTTAAGGTGGAGATAGATAGATTTTTGAAGGATAAGGGAGTCAAGGGTTATGGGGAGCGTTCAGGGAAGTGGAATTGAGGCCAAGATCAGATCAGCCATGATCTTATTGAATGGTGGAGCAGGCTCGAGGGACCAAATGGTCTATTCCTGCTCCTATTTCTTATATAACCTAGCAACCCCTTCAAAACATGCAAACAAATTGTGAAGATATGACTTTTTTTTCCAGAAGCTCAATACATTTTTGAAAAAACCCATTAGCTAAAGTGCTGGGTCTATAAACTTTTCCATGATAAAGTGGATAATTGTTGTATATTTCTGTAATTTTCTACTCCTTGCAGACTGTGTGCAAATAGCTATGAAATCGCTTATGCAAATGAACTGTATAACTCCACGTAGTGTGATTTATGAGCTGTTTATTCAGTTATCAGTGTATCCTTTCTATTTTTGATAACACCAATGTTGTCTGGATAGAGCAGTTGTTCTGAAACGGGGGGCTGGGGTTCCATAGTGACTTCTGGGGGGTCCGTGAAGAAACTCCAATCGGTGATGGTGAGTGAGCGGGTATGGAGTGGCCGGGCGCTGCTGAACGGGGTGGTGAATGGTTACCATGGTGGTAGCAGCAGCGGCTATGCAGGAAGACGAGAAGGAGAGAAGGAAAAAGACTGAGAGCCAGCAGCGGCCGCATTACCACTTCCAGCAACAGGAAAAGCGCAGGTCCAGCTGTTCAGAGAGGAACCGACCATTTATAAACTAAGATCCCGGAAACTTCTTCACTCAGAGTTGTTAACCTGTGGAATTCTCTACCACAGAGAGTTTTTGATGCCAGTTCGTTGGATATATTCAAGAGGGAGTTAGATATGGCCCTTACGACTAAAGGGATCAAGGGGTATGAAGAGAAAGCAGGAAAGGGGTACTGAGGTGAATGATCAGCCATGATCTTATTGAATGGTAGTGCAGACTCGAAGGGCCGAATGGCTTTCTCCTGCAACTATTTTCTATGTTTCTATGTTTCCATGTCCCGACTACCAGCCGGCTGCAGCAGCACCGAGATACAGCCAAAAAGAACAAGCCCTGTAATTCAAGGGTTATGGAGAATGGGCAGGGAAGTGGGGTTGAAGCCAAATGGCCTACTCCTGTTCCTATTTCTTATGTTCTTACATTAGATCTGTCAGTCCACAGTCAAGGGATGGCCAAGGAGTAAATCTGACGTAATAATCTGGGCAGCACTCGAAGACACTAAATAACCAATGCATTTATAATTTTACAAAATCAATGCTTTAAAATCACTACCATTTTATATATACATAGTTATGCAGGAAAGCAAGAAAGTGGAATCAGAGACAGAAAAACTGGGAAAACAGAAAGAGACAGGGGAAGGGACAACACAGTCATGAAAGATAATGAGGACGAGCAAAAAATAGACTGGGGTCAGCAATGTAGATGTGAAGGTAGATACTAAAGTCTGGACCAATTAGGCTTATCCAATTTTAGCTCAGTTACTAAGCCTTCTCTTCTATTAAGTTTGACGATGGCAATGTTGCCTTTATAAAGTACGCTGTCCTAACTTATCGTTGCTAGCATGTGATGTAGTGAAAGCATCCACGTGCGATATGAAAGTTCAGCGAGAGAGGAAAATGGGCATTCCCCCAGTTTTTGTTTTGAGAAAATAAATTCTCTGTAACCGCCCCCCACCCCCCCACCCTGCCCAGAAAGCAGAGAAACTTTAGCTGCTTTTATGTTGAGTTTTGAAGAACTGCTACTGCTGCTGACACTTCACACTTAGGTCTTGTGCAGCCAACAGTAACCCCAAAGTAAGTTGCCTGATTTGTTAAAGCTGGCAGCCGAGATATTTGCGTCATCCCAGCTGCCATCTTTAGCAAAATGGGCAAGTTTACTTTGCCTGCGTCTGCCAATCAGACACTTCCCCATAGGAACAATCTTTTCTCTTGTTTTTACATGAGTAGAAAGGTAAATGGAAGTTTAATTTGACTGGTGTGGCTGCATATGCATCACTTAAAGGGCCCAAGTTTCCACATGATTCGCGCCTGATTTTTAGGAGCAACTGGTGGAGAACGGACTATTTTAGAAATCGCAATTCTCCACATTTTTTTTTCTGCAGTTCTAGTCAGGTAGAACAGTTCTAGTTGAGAACAGAATTTTTTCTTCAAAAGGGGGCGTGTCCGGCCACTGACGCCTGATTTGAAAGTTTCCACAGTGAAAATGTACTCCAAACTAAAGTAGAATGGAGCCAGTGAAGATTTTTGTAGAACTGAAAAAACCTGTTCTGCACATTAAAAAATCAGGCACAGGTTACAAATTAGACGTCCAGAACGAGGTGGGGGGGAAGGGAACTCATTAAATTCGACAATAAATCCTTATTTATACTTCTACAAATATTATACAAATAAATCCAACCTGAATAAACATTTATAAGCCAAGAAAAGATTAAATAAACCATCTTCCTACCTGTGTGAAAGTGCTTCAGCCAGGGAGAATTCTGCAGCCGTTCGTGCCGCTGAGCGGGAGGGGAAGAGAGAGAGAGAGAGAGAGAGAGGGAGGGAGAGAGAGAGAGAGAGGGGGGGGGGGAGGGAGGGAGGGAGGGGGAGAGAGAGGGGGAGGGGGAGAGAGAGGGGGAGGGAGGGAGGGAGGGAGAGAGAGGGGGGGAGGGAGGGAGGGAGGGGGAGAAAGGGGGGAGAGAGGGGGGGAGAGAGGGGGGAGGGAGAGAGAGAGGGGGAGGGAGGGGGAGAGAGAGGGGGGAGGGAGGGGGAGAGAGAGGGGGAGGGAGGGGGAGAGAGAGGGGGAGGGAGGGAGGGAGGGGGAGAGAGAGGGGAGGGGGAGAGAGGGGGGGGAGGGAGGGGGGGAGAGAGGGGGCGTAGAGAGGGGGGAGGGAGGGGGGGAGGGGGAGAGAGAGGGGGGAGGGAGGGGGAGAGAGAGGGGGGAGGGAGGGGGAGAGAGAGGGGGGAGGGAGGGGGAGAGAGAGGGGGGAGGGGGGGAGAGAGAGGGGAGGGAGGGAGAGAGAGAGAGAGGGAGGGAGGGGGAGGGAGAGGGAGAGGGAGGGGGAGGGAGAGGGAGAGGGAGAGGGAGAGGGAGGGAGGGGGAGGGAGAGGGAGAGGGAGGGAGGGGGGGGAGGGAGAGGGGGAGGGAGAGAGAGGGGGAGGGAGGGAGAGAGAGGGGAGAGAGAGAGAGAGAGGGAGGGGGAGGGAGAGAGAGGGAGAGGGAGTGGGAGGGAGAGGGGGAGGGAGGGAGAGGGGGAGGGGGGAGGGAGGGAGAGAGGTAGGGAGGGAGGGAGGAAGAGGGGGAGGGAGGGAGAGAGGGAGGGAGAGAGGGAGAGAGAAGGGAGAGAGAGGGGAGGGAGAGATATGGGAGGGACGGAGGGAGGGAGAGAGAGGGGGGGGGAGGGAGGGAGGGGGAGAGAGAGGGAGGGGGAGAGAGAGAGGGGGGGAGAGAGAGGGGGGGAGAGAGAGGGGGGGGAGAGCGCAGGGGGCAGGGAGAGAGAGAGAGGGGGGGAGAGAGAGGGGGGGGGAGAGAGAGGGGGGAGAAAGAAAGAGGGGGGGGCAGGTCGGGTTGGGGAACAGGAGCGCGGGTCGGGTCGGGTCAGTCGGGGGGGAGGTTGCAGGTGTCGGGTCTCAGAGGGGGGAGCAGGTGTCGGGTCGGGGCGGGGGGGGGAGTGGATGTTGGGTCTCGGGGGGTGGGGAGCAGGTGTCGGGTCGGGGCGGGGGGGAGCGAGTGTCGGGTCTCGGGTCGGGGGGGGAGCGGGTGTCGGGTCGGGGCGGGGGGGGGAGCGGGTGTCGGGTGTCGGGTTGGGGCGGGGGGGGAGCGGGTGTCGGGTCGGGGCGGGGGGATGGGGGGGGAGCGGGTGTCAGGTGTCGGGTCGGGGCGGGGGGGGGAGCGGGTGTCGGGTCGGGTGGGGGGGAGCGGGTGTCAGGTCAGGGCGGGGGGATGGGGGGGGAGCGGGTGTCAGGTCGGGGCGGGGGGATGGGGGGGGAGCGGGTGACAGGTGTCGGGTCGGGGCGGGGGGGGGAGCGGGTGTCGGGTCGGGGCGGGGGGGGGAGCGGGTGTCGGGTCGGGGCGGGGGGGGGAGCGGGTGTCGGGTCGGGTAGGGGGGAGCGGGTGTCGGGTCGGGGCGGGGGGGGGGAGCGGGTGTCGGGTCGGGTGGGGGGGAGCGGGTGTCAGGTCAGGGCGGGGGGATGGGGGGGGAGCGGGTGTCAGGTCGGGGCGGGGGGATGGGGGGGGAGCGGGTGACAGGTGTCGGGTCGGGGCGGGGGGGGGAGCGGGTGTCGGGTCGGGGCGGGGGGGGGAGCGGGTGTCGGGTCGGGGCGGGGGGGGGAGCGGGTGTCGGGTCGGGTAGGGGGGAGCGGGTGTCGGGTCGGGGTGGGGGGGCGGGTGTCGGGTCGGGGGGGGGAGCGGGTGTCAGGTCTGGTCGGCGGGGGGGGGGGAGCGGGTGTCTGGTCGGCGGGGGGGGGGAGCGGGTGTCAGGTCTGGTCGGCGGGGGGGGGGGAGCGGGTGTCTGGTTGGCGGGGGGGGGAGCGGGTGTCGGGTCGGGTCTGGTCGGCGGGGGGGAGGGAAGCGGGTGTCAGGGCGGGGCGGGGGGACGAGCGGGTGTCAGGGCGGGGCGGGGGGAGCGGGTGTCGGGTTGGGTCTGGTCGGCGGGGGGGGAGGGAAGCGGGTGTCAGGGCGGGGCGGGGGGGGGAGCGGGTGTCGGGGCGGGGCGGGGGGACGAGCGGGTGTCAGGGCGGGGCGGGGGGAGCGGGTGTCGGGTCGGGTCTGGTCGGCGGGGGCAGGGCGGGGGGGGGCGCGAGTGTCGGGTCTGGTCGGGGGGGGGGCGCGAGTGTCGGGTCTGGTCGGGGGGGGGGGAGCAGGAGCTGGCCATGGGAGGAGTCTCATTCACGCAGTGAGGCCATTCAGCCAGGGCTAGGGGCTGCGTGCTTCGGGCCCCTCCCACACAGTTCGGGACCTGGCTCCGCCCCCCCCCACAGCTCGTGCTGGCTGCACTGAGGGCCAGAGGACCTGCAAGTAGGTGGAGAATACCGAAGATTTTTTTAGGCGCCGTTTTAGGCGCGAAAAACGGGCGCCCAGCTCGGAGGGGCGCCCGTTTTTTTTCTTGTGGAAACTTGGGCCCAAAGAGTTAAGCAGAGTACCCTGCTTCAACGCTTGGTCATTTAAGGTTGAAAACGGTATGCTGGAGCTAACCTATCAATTTAATACAAATCTATTTCCATATCTTTCCAAAGTATTTCCAGGTTCATAAAATTACTTGAAGTATGTATTTTCCAATAGTTTCTCTTTTACAGTGCTAAAGATTCTACTCCATGTGAAATATGTAGTGAATAAAATTCCATCCCATTTCATATACTATCATGACACTGACTAGCAATCCATTATTTCATAATGAAACTGCTGGGTTCTGAATTTCTGACACAGTGTGCAGCACAGCAGTTAACTTGGGTTACTGCTGGGTGTTGCAATTTTGCTGAAATAGAAATGGTGCAGCAACATGTTGATTCATTCAGAGCAATTTGTCTATTTCTCCACGCATATGTTTTGCAGAAATCGAGTTGTATGTCTTTACACAAGGTGTAAGAAACCATCTTTCGAACAAGAAGAAGAGATCCCTAAAGAAATAACATCTGGCAAGCATAAATAATAGCAGAGCTGGCTGCACTCCATAATGTAAGCACTTTCTAATACTTCCTCAGCTACGTGAAAAAAAAAATTAGAGCATGTCAAAAGATTGAACAAAATAAATATAAAGCATCTGGTTTCTCAGCAAAATGCTAGCTGAGCTACACCAAATATAATATTCAAAATATGCTCCAAATTGTATATGCTGAGTTTTGATTAATGAGCAGCACAGTGTGAATTCAAGACTCACTCTTCCTGAAGCTACTGCTGGGACTCTGTTTGAGGAATCATCTGTCAGCTAGTTCAAGAGAATTGAGTCAGTGACTTGACAATTGGATCTCATCATCTACGTACTTGCAAAAATATAATTTCCCTCTCTCCCTCCCATGGATATTCCAGAAGAAAACAGTAATCTTACTTCCAAGGGAAGCCCAAGTACAAATACCAGACGACACTGTGATTTGAACTCCGAGTGAAGGATCCAACATTGCTGTGGGCATTGTAGCTTCTCAACTGCATTTTAGTGGCCTAATGTAACCCACACATTACTGTGGGTCCACACAATCTCCCAATTACATTATCATTCGTCATTTTGAAAAAAACATATTTATAAATATCCAAGTTTCATTTATTTCCAATACAAATGTGTCTCAAAAGCTAAACAGCACATTGTATCAGTTTTTAAGCAATTATTCCAGACGTGGAGGCAATGAGAACCATAATTTAATTTAAAACATGAATTCACTGTAAATTTTATGAATTTCCACTACAAAACACTGAAAAGTACATGCTAGCAATGCTTATTATTTCATGTGAGGGGATGAGGCTCACATTTCTTTTCACAATATGTGTGTCTTTTTTTACTTGATAATGTGCCAACTGTGGATGTGTAACCTGCTGCCAGGACTGGGCCAATACTGATGAGAACCAGCTGTTAAGAACAGCATGAAAATGGCCTGAGGAATACTCCCTCTGTGCAAACTCAGTGCCTCTCCATAGTGAGATTGGAACTTTTGTGGTGTGTGAGATTGTAGGTCTATGCTCCCTGTGTCCACAATACTGTGCCTTAGTGTTTCATACTGCCAGTCAGGACTTTAAAAAAAATTAAGTTATCTGTTGCAAAAGCAATATTTTGCCTGCTTATACTTAACAAAGGGGTTCAGTTTTCATTCTGCTCCAACAGTCTTTCAGTGCTGGAGGGAGCTGTGGATAACCAGTAAGCACACTTAAAAAGGTGATCAACAGGGGATAGAGTGAGTAAATTAAATCAGCAAGCACAACACGGAGTAGGAACTGTTTAATGTTGACAAAGTCCATGGAATTTGGTGCTGTAAACTAAGCTTTCATGTTTCTGACTGTTACCATGCATATTTCTAAGCAATGGAGAAATGTTAGACTGGTTCATGCAAACATATTCAAACGTTCTAAACCTTCATAATGTTTATATCTTATCTCAATATCTGCAATCGGCTTAAATTTGGAAACTTAACAAGCTTTTAGTCTCTCTTATAAAATATCTGGGGCCCTTCCATTTGAATCAATTTTTTTTGAGCACATATTCATGTAATTCTGAGATATGTGAACTAAAATGTAATCCTATCCACAATAGTTACTTGGTGCAGAATATTAGATACGACCTGCATTAGTCACTAGCAGTGCTCGTCACACATTGCAACAATAACAATTTACATTTCTATACTGCTTTCCAGATTACAGATAATGCCTCACAGCATTTAACAAGTTGGAAAAAAGAAGACACCGAACAGTTAAAAGGGAAGAAAAAAAAGGTGATGGAAAGCCGATGGCACAGTTAAGGGAACATGTTTTTAAAAGTCTCTTGAAAAGGATACCTCCCAGCTTCTTCATCAACTCCCAACTTCTTTTCCTCCTGTTTCCACCTGCCACAATGTTGCTCTTTCCATCAACTTACTCAACAACTCTTTCACTTCCGCCTTTTCTACGCCCATTCGCACCCAAAGATGTTGGTCTGAGGCCTTACTGAAATTGGGGCTCAGGCCTCATCAACATGAAACCAGAGAGCAGTGAAAATCAATTGGGTGTGTCATTAGGAATTTTGGTCAGATCAGCTAGGTCCTAGGGGAGGAGGCCAAGGGGGTGGGTGGGCGAGCCCGGGCCCGCAGCACTTTTGTAAGTCAAATCATTAAAAAACTTCTGTTCTTTTTTGTGGGCAGCCTGCAGCGGACACTTTAAGGACCACTGGTTAGGCCGCTGAAGACCCGGCTCATGCTCCGTCACGTTGATGACCAATTTTACATTGGGGTCCTAAAACAGCGTTAGAACCCAGTTTGCACATTCAAGGTGTCTAGCGCCTATATCAGGGAGGCTTATGGAAGGGAGTCACAGCATGCAGGGAGGTTCTTTTCGCTTCCAATGGGCGGAAAAGACCTCCAAGGAGACCAATGCAGCCTGGTTGCACAACGAACAGGAGGGCACAAGCAGGGATGTCGTCAGGAGGACCAGGCTACAGTGGCGCAAACCTTTCAATGATCTCAGTAGATCACAAAACTTTACTGCAAAGCCACATTCAATCTCATCCTGCTGTGCCACTCATCACATCCCCATCACTCTGCCTTCCTTACCCTACTCCTGCACATCCTTACTCACACCAACTTACCTTGCATCTCCACCCATCCCTCTCTCTCTATCTACATTATCATTTCCTCATCTCACAAGCCACTCCTCATCCTATTCCAATCAAACCAACTAATGACACAAAAGGGTAGGCATTTGGATGTTTTAGTCAATGTTCATGTAAAGTTTCTGTTATTGTGCTGTCAAACATTGAAACCTTTATTCTCAACACTTTGCGTTCATGGACAGATTTGTGCGCACCTTTGGAAGTGGCTCAGTGAGTTGCAGTGAAAGGTGAGACATAATGGTTCCTCCGCAATGGTGATGAGTGTGAAAGGAATGGCTTGGACATTGTAGGGATGCTTTCTGGCGCTGGTGTGGGGTGGTGCCTGCAATCGGGACCTGATGCCCTGTGTCCTGTGCAGCATCAGTTGATTGAGAAGTAGTTTGATGTTGTTGTTGGTACTGCTGGTATTCCTGGTGCTGCTGGTGTACCTTGTGATGTTGGTATTGGGGTTGATCGTGATGGGATTTTGAGGACTTAGGTGAGATTTTTTTAAAGGGCATCGATACTGATAGAATAGATGGCAAGTGAGATTGAGATGACAGAAGCGATCTGTCAGTGGTAAGAGAGGTTTTTCCAAGGAGGTGACAGTGCATAGAGAGTTTACTCCAAACACTTCCAACCTGCATAAAGCTTAAATGTGACTTTCAAATCCTGAATATAAGAACATAAGAAATAAGAGCAGGAGTAAGTCATTCAGCCCCTCGAGCCTGGTTCACCATTCAATAAGATCATGGCTGATCTTCTACCTCAGTTCCACTTTCCTGCACTATCCCCATAACCCTTGATTCCCTTACTATCCAAAAATCTATCGATCTCGGTTTGAATATACTCAACGACTAAGCCTCGACAGCCCTTTGGGGTAGAGATTTCCAAAGATTCACCACCTTCTGAGCGAAGAAATTTATCCTCATCTCAGTCCTAAATGGCCGACCATGTATTCTGAGACTGTGACCCCTGGTTCTAGACTCCGCAGTCAGGGGAAACATTCTCCCTGCATCTACTGTGTCAAGCCCTGTAAAAATGTTATATGTTTCAATGAGGTCATCTCTCATTCTTCTAAAGTCTAGAGAATGTAGGCCTAGTCTACCCAATGAAGGCTCCAGCTTCTGAGATTGAAAAGTGAACAGCTGTGAAATGATAGTTTTTATACCACATTTGCAGCTATCAATTATTCAGAAGAATGGATACTGATGGAACACCCAACCTACTTACCTGACGTGATCCCTAAAGCGCTATGAACCTCATCAAAAATCTGGAAAAATGCTAAGTACAGCACAAGATGGTCTTTAATTGCTTTTTAACAGCCTCTTAACAATCTAAGTTGTGTCCCCCATCACTTAGTGTCGGGTCTGTTCAGTGCTGACAGACCTGACCTCTGGGAGACTAGCGTGGAAGCTGGTTGACAGAAAGCTCCTAAGCCGCTGTCAATCATTTCAATTTTGCCAGCTGACCTGCCTCCGATCCCGCCCTCTCAGCGCTGGTAAAATTCTGATCAAAGAGTGGGACAGCGGCAGCGATAGTGGGGAGGGAGCAGATAAAAGGCTAGATTCTGAGCTCCAGATTGCACCACAGTTTCCCCCTATCTGGGAGATACAGCTGGAAGTTTGCAGAGATCAGCAAGGAACAGCATCACCTTTCTTGGAGAGCAAGCTTGGAGAACGCAATCGAAGGTAAGTAAAATGAAAAGCTTAGTTTAATTGTGACAGAAAAACATGATAGATAGGCATGACAAAAATAGTGTGACAGAAATTGCATGGGGCAAGAGGTTGGTTACTTTACCAGATGTGTGTGCTTTTGCAAGATACATTTTAATATATTATTGATGAAAAAAAATGATGATGGATAGCTAAAAATCAGTATGGAATCAGAACCATACATAATGGATAAAGGGAGAGAAAAGAAGAGACGGAAACAGAGATATTTATTGTAATAGAAATAACTGGAATGGAAAATACAGCAAGGAAGATAAAGACTGAAAGAAAAACAAGATAAGGGAACTTGAAGAAGTTGAAGGTAATGCAAGAAACAAAAAAGGAAGGTGAAGGAATATTCTTTAAAAAAGTATACTTTGACAAAACTGAATACATTGTGAGACTAGAGCATTAGCTCTACGCTGCAATATGAGCTCAGAATACTGATTGCATACTCTCCCATTTCATAATTTACATTACCATTACCATTAAATCATCATCATATTGAGGGACATAAATGAAAATTTCCATTTTATGCATACTATTAATGAAGCAATGTAATTATTTTTTAAATATTATTGAGCGAAGATGGCCTTAGTCACAGCCATTAAAATATCTAATGCATGAGGGATAATGGCCCCAAGTTTCCACACGCGGCGAAAAAGGCGCCCCCCAGAGCTGAGCACCTGTTTTTCGCGCCGAAAACGGCGCCTAAAAAAAACCTCGGTATTCTCCACCTCCCTGCAGGTCCTCTGGCCCTCGGCGCAGTGCAGCAGGAACTGTGGGGGGGCGGAGCCAGGTCCCTGCGCTGAAAACAGTGCCGGGATCTCTGCACATGCGCGCTACAGTCGGCACGCAAGTGCAGTAGCTCCAGGCGCCCGAAACTGTGTGGGAGGTGCCCGAAGCACGCAGCCCCTAGCCCTGGCCAAATGGCCTCACTGGGGCTGCGTGAATAAGGCTCCTCCCACGGCCAGCTCCTACTTCCTCCCGACCCGACTCGACTCCCGCTTCCCGCCCCCCCACACCGGACCCGACACCCCCCCCCGCGCCTCCGGGCCCGACCCGACTCCCGCTCCCCCCCCCCCTGCCCGCCCCTGGGACCGGACCCGACACCCGCTCCCCCCCCCAGAACCCGACCCGACGCCCGCTCCCCCCCACCCCGCCTCCGGACTGGATCCGACCTGACCTCCCTCCCCCCGACCTGACTCCCCTCTCCCCCTCTCTCCCCCCGACCCGAACCGACCTGACCTCCCTCCCACCACCCCCCCCGACCCGACCCAACCCAACCCAACCCAACGCCACCTACCTGTAAATCTGGTGCTGGGGACGGGCGCTGCCCGAAGTCTCGGGCCTAGCCCGTTCAGCCTCCCTCCCCCTTCTCCTTCCCCCCCACCCCCCCCAAGCTCCCGGTGCTGCAGTCGGTAAGTAGAAAATGTTTTATTTATTGATTTTAAAAAAAAAATTATTTCTTATTAATTTTTTTTGATTGATTTATTGGTTGATTTATTGATGTATTTATCATTTATTATTGATGATGGCTCTTTATTTGTAAAACTGAAATGTTTCATGTTTGTAAACTTCCCTTTAAACACCCCCCCCACCCCACCATTCCCTACGCCTGATTTGTAACCTACGCCTGATTTTTTAAAGTGCAGACAAGGTTTTTTCAAGCGTACAAAAATCTTCACTTACTCCATTCTAAGTTAGTTTGGAGTACGTTTTCACTGTGGAAACTTTGAAATCAGGCGTCAGTGGCCGGACACGCCCCCTTTTGAAAAGAAAATTCTGTTCCAAAGTGAAACTGTTCTACCTGACCAGAACTGGAGCAAACTAAATGTGGAGAATTGCAATTTCTAAGATACTCCGTTCTACACCAGTTGCTCCTAAAAATCAGGAGCAAATCATGTGGAAACTTGGGGCCAATATCTCATAGGCCTGCCAGTCAATTTTTAGGACAGCCATTTTTTTCTTCAAAATTTCCATCAGTGTCCAGAGTGAGTGTCTTGTGTTGACAGAGACAGAAACTCATTTCGTTCCAATATGTGTCTTTTGTTTAAAGTTTAGGTCAATATATCCAGGGTGATGACTAATGTTCCCTGTAAGCTGCGCTTTGTTCTGCACAGCCTGTTTCTTTTGATGCGTGGTCCTTTTAAATTTCTGCGCATGTGCGGTATTTACAATATAAATGTCGGTGAGCGGGCTGCGCAGGTTTACTGCCCGGCCACGCACCTTAGGGGGAACATTTGTGATGACAGTATAAATGTAAGTAATTGCGGTTGTTGGATGTGGTAGAGTACCTTTAACTAGTCTAACTGCACTGCTAGAAAATGGATGTTAATAACACAAGTTTCTGAAGTTTGAAAAATCGATTCCTAAACAGAAGTTGTACCTTTTACAAGTGTGGAGTCTCATTCCTTCAGGTTTTACTTATTGTTGGAAATTTAAAAAAATATATATTTGTTTTAACTTTTTTGTTCTGTCTCTTTTATCTCTCTCTTTTAATCCCATCTGGCTTCCTCTCTAATTCACTTTCTGTACATGATTTGGTATTGAATTAAATATTCTAATTTACACTACCTGGTTTAGACTCTGTGTAACTCAGTAAGGAGTCTTCAATCCGATTAGTTGAGGAGACACGCTGTTGCAGAAATCAAGCGCAGACAGCGGAAAGAGCGTGCGGTAAACCAGTCCCACCCACCCCTTCCCTCAACGACTATCTGTCCCACCTGTGACAGAATCTGTGGCTCTCGTATTGGTCTGTACAGCCACCTAAGAACTCATGTTAAGAGTGGAAGCAAGTCTTCCTCGATTCCGAGGGACTGCCTATGATGATGATGATGCACACAGGTCCCAGATCCCCTGTAGAGGGCGCCGCGCTATTTCTGTGGGCAAGTGTAAGTGTAATGAACCGCTTGTGTCGTTTGTTCGCCGCTGACCACAAAATCTGTGCCAATATTTATTAGTTCTCAGGATATGGACATCATTGGCAGGGTCACAGCCCTGAGAAGGTGACAGTGGGCCTTCCAGTGAATATTTTTTTAATAACTGATAGGCTTGCTAGATTATTTTGGAGGGAATTAAGAATCAGCCACACAGTATGAAACACATGCAAGTCAGACCAGGTAAGGCTGGCAGGTTCTCTTTCCTGCAGGACAGTAGTGAACCAGCAGCTTTCATGCTCACTTTTCTGCTGCCAGTACACAAATTATGAGATTAATTGAATTTAATCTCATAATTTGCTATGGTAAGATTTGAACTCATAATCTTGCGATTGCTAGTCTAGTACCATCACAACACTATAATACCCAACCAACACATAACTGAGGGAAAGATGCCGGGCACCTGGGACCTGGCTTGCAGCATTGGAGGGTCATTGGACAGAACTTAATGGCCAATAAATTCGAGGGCCAATTTCTGCCATACAATTGATCAAAAAGCAGACAGAGGCTTTAAAAAAAATGGTCTACTTTCCAGATCCCATGGGCCTATATGGAATGAGGGCTACAGTGAATTATCTGCACCTCTTGCTCAGGCAGTGCCCCAGTTGTGCTACAATACCCAATTTAAAATTTTGGCTGGAGTAAAAATCGGACCGGCCGCCCGATATACATCTTCCCAATTTTCCTGGTCATTGAAGTCAATGGCAAGGAAGATCATTAGAAGTTTACAATGGGTGGCCGATCATAGAACACACCTTTGCACTATTGCCAAAAGTTAAAATTACTTTCTAAGCATCTACATTATTCATGTTTGATTAATCACATGTATCGTGCAGATTGTTAAAAACGAGTAGCTGATTCAATGAGACAGGAAGTGGGCCTCTAATGCCGCCACTTATGGGGACATATTTTCATTTAATTAGATGAGGCAATATGGTCGATATTGTATAGCACTTATATGGTTGAATCATAACATTTTACAGTACAGAAGGTGACCATTTAGCTCATTTGCACATGCCAGCTCTCTGAAAGAGTTATCTACTTAGTCCCAATCCCCTCCTTAAACATTTCTTTTTCAATACCTGCTATGGTGTCCGGAAGTCAGCCGGAGCACACTGCCCGGCATCAGCTGAGGTGTAGAAGTCTGCGGAGGAGCCCTCATAGGCTCGAGCTCATGAACATCTCATGAGTCCCAACATGAGCAACATTAGCCTTCCACCAACTTTGCTGAGGCCACTATGGGAGCACCTTGTACGAACAGTAAACTACTGGCTCTGATTTTAACTACCCCCACTTGGCAGAAATCAGACCCGGTTTTGGGGGGGGGGGGCGGGTGACAGTTACAATGAGGCCAGTCACGTACCCACTCTGATCTCTTGCAACTGTATTGTATTATTAAAAAATATACTTACGAGTAAAATGACTGGAAGTGGACGGGTTGACACTGTCGCCACTCTCTGCACTCTCGCTGCCAGAGATTTCATCATCCGACTCCCTTACTGAGGAACATGGAGAGGCTCCTTCAACATCTTCAAACTTTCTCTTCAAAATCCCACTCATGGTGTTTTCAAATTATTAACAGCAACTGTAACAAAAATGTATATTTAATGGAATAATGTATCTCAATTTACATTAAACAAGAAAAAGACACTGAACCCATCGTTGATTATATCTGGAATTTGTAAGATATTAACTGTAGTAATAAAGAGCAATTAAAGCTGCAGCAGCCATAGGTTTCTCAATTACAGGACGAGCTAAACAGAATTATCTTCAAAATAATAGATTTTGTCTTGTGCGATCTATTTTTCAGATCTTGTAACTGAAGCGAGAGTTCAGTGATGCAGGTTTTGACACATATAGCACTGACCTTTGCTCTTTACTCTGGTTTCAGATTCCGTGATTAGCAAGAGCTGCAGGTTAAATGCACAGATCAGCAGTATGAGTCTACAAACTGCGCGCAACTGTTCTTGATTCCCTGTGCGGACAGTTAAAGCTCTTAAAAATGGGCAGAGCAGTCAGCAATTTTTCCTACAAGCAGACATCTCGGGCTCCGAGGAGAAATACATATAATTTTGAGGTCTTGTTTTATTTTTGTGTATTCCTCAGAACTCCTGATTATTTTTTGTCAGGTTCACAAAAGCATTTGTTGTGTTGATTCATGAGAAAGGATTAACTTTGTGATTCATAAAAAATGACTGGGTTTCATTCTGCCTCTGACAATCAGTTTGTGATTGGACACATGCTTGGTCAAGGAGGTGATTTGTGTTCTACTCTACATTTACAAAGCGTTGTAATTAAAAAAAAGCACCAAGTTGTACTGGCAATTAAATGAATGTGTCTGCCACTATTGACTTGGCTTTAAGTAACCTACCATGTCATGCTTACTAAGCAACTAAAGCTATTCCAGACCTGAGGTAAGAGGGTTAAATGCTTGTCTGCTTGTAAATTACAAAATAAGATGGCATTGTTCAGTACTTTATTTGGAACTGAACATTTGGAGTAAATGTTTACTTTAAGCCTCTGGATGTGCTTTATAGCATTCAAAATACAAGTTTTTAATCATACAAATCCACACATAGGATTTTTGGAACATTTTGAATTCACAGCAATTCCACAAATTAACTCCCACTGACTAAAAGTACCACTTGAATAACAGTTGGAACTATAATAATAAATTGATTTTCAGGTTAATTCAGGATGTGCTTACACTACTATGTTAATGTCTGCTCGGGTTTTCTGTTTCAACCACTGTATAACATCCAGTTTGCATTATAGAAACATAGAAACATAGAAAATAGGTGATCGGAGTAGGCCATTCGGCCCTTCGAGCCTGCACCATCATTCAATAAGATCATGGCGAATCATTCACCTCAGTACTCCTTTCCTGCTTTCTCTCCATACCCTTTGATCCCTTAAGCCTTAAGGGCCATATCTAACTCCCTCTTGACTATATCCAACGAACTGGCATCAACAACTCTCTGCGGTAGGGAATTCCACAGGTTAACAACCCTCTGAGTGAAGAAGTTACACCTCATCATCTCAGTTCTAAAGGGGTTACTCCTTATCCTTAGAATGTGTCCTCTGGTTCTGGACTTCCCCAACATCGGGAAAATTCTTCCTGCATCTAACCTGTCCAGTCCAGTCAGAATTTTATATGTTTCTATGAGATCCCCTCCCATCCTTCTAAACTCCAGTGAATACAGGCCCAGTCGATCCAGTCTCTCCTCATATGTCAGTCCTGCCTTCCCGGGAATCAGTCTGGTGAACCTTTGCTGCACTGCCTCAATAGCAAGAATGTCTTTCCTCAGATTAGGAGACCAAAATTGAACACAATATTCCAGGTGAGGCCTCACCAAGGCCCTTTACAATTGCAGTAAGACTTCCCTGCTCTTATACTCAAATCCCCTAGCTATGAAGGCCAACATATCATTTACCTTCTTCACCGCCTGCTGTACCTGCATGCCAACTTTCAATGAATGATGTACCATGACACCCAGGTCTCGTTGCACCTCCCCTTTTCCTAATCTGCCACCATTCAGATAATATTCTGCCTTTGTGTTTTTGCCCCCAAAGTGGATAACCTCACATTTATCCACATTGTACTGCATCTGTCATGCATTTGCCCACTCACCTAACCTGTCCAAGTCACCCTGAAGCCTCTTAGCGTCCTCCTCACAGCTCACACTGCCATCCAGCTGAGTGTCATCTGTAAACTTGGAGATATTAAACTCAATTCCTTCATCTAAACCATTAATGTATATTGTAAATAGCTGGGGTCCCAGCACTGAACCCTGCGGCACTCCACTCGTCACTGCCTGCCATTCCAAAAGGGACCCATTTATCCCGACTCTCTGCCAACCAGTTCCCTATCCATGTCAGTACGTTACCCCCAATACCATGTGCTTTAATTTTGCACACCAATCTCTTGTGTGGGACCTTGTCAAAAGCCTTTTGAAAGTCCAAATACACATCCACTGGTTCTCCCTTGTCCACTCTACTAGTTACATCCTCAAAAAATTCTATAAGATTTGTCAAGCATAATTTCCCTTTCATAAATCCATGCTGACTTGGACCGATCCTGTCACTGCTTTCCAAATGCACTGCTATTTCATCTTTAATAATTGATTCCAACATTTTCCACACTACTGATGTCAGGTTAACCGATCTATAATTACCCGTTTTCTCTTTCCCTCCTTTTTTAAAAAGTGGTGTTACATTAGCTACCCTCCAGTCCATAGGAACTGATGCAGAGTCGATAGACTGTTGGAAAATGATCACCAATGCATCCACTATTTCTAGGGCCACTTCCTTAAGTGGGATGCAGACTATCCGGCCCTGGGGATTTATCAGCCTTCAATCCCATCAATTTCCCGAACACAATTTCCCGCTTTATAAGGATTTCCTTCAGTTCATCCTTCTCACTAGGCCCTCGGTCCCCTAGTATTTCTGGAAGGTTATTTGTGTCTTCCTTCGCGAAGACAGAACCAAAGTATTTGGTCAACTGGTCTGCCTTTTCTTTGTCCCCCATTATAAATTCACCTGAATCTGACTGCAAGGAACCTACATTTGTCTTCACTAATCTTTTTCTCTTCACATATCTATAGAAGCTTTTGCAATCAGTTTTTATGTTCCCAGCAAGCTTTCTCTCATACTCTATTTTCCCCCTCCTAATGAAACCCTTTGTCCTCCTCTGCTGAATTCTAAATTTCTCCCAGTCCTCAGGTTTGCTGCTTTTTCTGGCCAATTTATAGGCCTTTTCCTTGGATTTAATACTATCCTTAATTTCCCTTGTTAGCCACGGTTGAGCCACCTTCCCCGTTTTATTTTTACTCCAGACAGGGATGTACAATTGTTGAAGTTCATCCATGTGATCTTTAAATGTCTGCCATTGCCTATCCGCTGTCAACCCTTGAAGTATCATTCGCCAGTCTATTCTAGCCAATTCATGTCTCATACCATCGAAGTTACCTTTCCTTAAGTTCAGGACCCTAGTCACTCTCCTTCTCAATAATGAATTCTACCATATTATCGTCACTCTTCCCCATGGGGCCTCGCACAACAAGATTGCTAATTAGTCCTTTCTCATTACACATCACCCAGTATAGGATGGCCAGCCCTCTAGTTGGATCCTTGACATATTGGTCCAGAAAACCATCCCTAATACACTCCAGGAAATCCTCCTACACCGTATTGCTACCAGTTTGGTTAGCCTATCTATATGTAGATTAAAGTCACCCATGATAACTGCTGTACCTTTATTGCACGCATCCCTAATTTCTTCTTTGATGCTGTCCCCAACCTCACTACTACTGTTTGGTGGTCTGTACACAACTCCCACCAGTGTTTTTTGCCCTTTGGTATTCCACAGCTCCACCCATACAGAGTCCACATCATCCAAGCTAATGTCCTTCTTTACTATTGCTTAAATTTCCTCTTTAACCAGCAACGCTACCCCACCTCCTTTTCGTTCCTGTCTATCCTTCCTGAATGTTGAATGCCCCTGAATGTTGAGTTCCCAGCCTTGGTCACCCTGGAACCATGTCTCTGTGATGCCAATTATATCATATTCATTAATTGCTGCCTGTGCAGTGAATTTGTCCACTTTATTACGAATACTCCTTGCACTGAGGCACAGAGCCTTCAGGCTTGTCTTTTTAACATAGTTTGCCCTTTTAGAGTTTTGATTTTTGCCTTGGGTTTCTCTGCCCTCCACTTTTACCTTTCTTATTTCTATCTTTTGCTTCTGCCCCCATTTTACTTCCCTCTGTCTCCCTGCATAGGTTCCCACCCCACTGCCATATTAGTTTAACCCCTCCCCAACAGCACTCGCAAACACTCCCCGTAGAACATTGGTTCCGGTCCTGCCCAGGTGCAGACCGTCTAGTTTGTACTGGTCCCACCTCCCATAGAACCAGTTCCAATGTCCCAGGAATTTGAATCCCTCCCTTCTGCACCACTCCTCAAGCTACGTATTCATCTGCGATATCCTGCAATTCCTACTCTGACTTGCATGTGGCACTGGTAGCAATCCTGAGATTACTATCTTTGAGGACCTACTTTTTAATTTAACTCCTAGCTCCCGAAATTCTGCTTGTAGGACCTCAGCCCGTTTTTACCTATATCATTGGTACCTATATGCACCACGACAACTGGTTGTTCACCCTCCCCCTGAAAAATGCCCTGCAGCTGCTCCGAGACATCCGTGACCCTTGCACCAGGGAGGCAACATACCATCCTGGAGTCTCGATTGCGGCTGCAGAAACGACTATCTTTTCCCCTTACAATAGAATCCCCTACCACTATAGCTCTCCCACTTTATTTCCTGCCCTCCTATGCAGCAGAGCCATGCATGCTGCTGAAGCTCTCCCCTGATGATTCATCCCCCTCAACAGTACCCAAAACAATGTATCTGTTTTGCAGGGGGATGACCACAGGGGACCCCTGGACTATCTTCCTTCCACTGCTCTTCCTGTTGGTCACCCATTTGCTATCTGCCTATGTAACCTTTACCTACGGTGTGGCCAACTCACTAAATGTGCTATTCACGGCATGCTCAGCATCGTGGATGCTCCAGCATGAATCCACCCGCAGCTCCAGTGCCACAACGCGGTCTGACAGGAGCTGCAGCCAGACACACTTCCCGCACATGTAGTCATCAGGGACACTGGAAGCGTCCCTGGCTTCCCACATAGTGCAGGAGAAGCATAACACATGTCCAAGCTCTCCTGCCATGACTTATCCCTTAAATTAACTTAACTGGCAACAACAATGACAAAGGTTACCTACTGATAAAGGAAAAGAAAATGAAAAACTACTCACCAATCACCAGCCAATCACTTAGATAATTGGGGTAATTCTAATCTAACCCACTTGGCAGCAAACTGACATGATCAGATCGCTCGCCTGTTTTACACACCACCTTCTGATATTTTATTTTCCATGGACTACAAAACTAGATTTTTAAAGAATATTTGGTAAATTATGTCATATAGAACTACCACCTTATTAAATGAACTGTTTTGATAGACGATAGTTGGGCAGCAAAATATAAGGTTTATATGAAATGGATGCTGTTTTGAACCAAGGTCCCAGAGCTGAAAGGAATCAAAGATTCATAAAAATTCCAACACCAATTGAGCCCATTGTGCCTTTGCATTTGGTAGCTTTGCACCGAAGCTATGCACTTTAATCCCCTTTCTAGATTTTCTGTACCCTTTAATAATTTACTTTTTCAAGTATTTATCGAATTCTTCAATGCTGAGATAGAATAACCCCAACTAGCATGTCTATGGCAACAGATATACTCCCGGCGCCTCACAGAGAAGTACTGCATGAGGAGACAGGGAGCTTTATCGGAGATGTGCCATCTGGCCTAAAAGGACTTGTTGAATCGTCAAGCCCCCAGTACAAGTGACAGCAAAGTTACCAACACCCTCAATGTTTGCGCCTCAGGGACCTTTCAATCATCCTCAGGAAGTCAGCCTGTTTGCTTAGTACCTCTAAGATCACTGAACCCTTGGCCTCAATATTAACCCCTGTCCCCTATTTTAACATATTTAATGTTCTTTTTTTTAAATCCCTCCATGGCCTCGACCCTCCTTATCGCTTTAAGCTCCTCCAACCCTATAATCCCTCCCCCCCACCGCAGACCTCTGGGCTCTGCCTATTCTAGCCTTTTGAACATCCTCGATTTTAAATGCACCACCATTGGCAGTCGTGCCTTCAGCTGCCTAGGTCCTAAGCTCTGGAATTCCCTCCCTAAATCTCGCCTCCTCTCCACTTCTCTTTCCTCTTTTAAGATGCTCCTTAAAACCTATCTCATTGACCAAGCTTTTGGTCCTCTGCTCCCTTCTTATATGGCTAGGTCTTAAATTTAGTTTTTTTTGATAACACTCCAATGAAGCACCTTCTGACGTTTTATTACTTTAAAGGCTCTATATAAATACAAGTTGTTGTTGTTAAATCAGACACCCACAGTGCAATTGGGAGCCCGATTTAATTCACTGCTGCCCAGCAGTTGGGAAACCCAGCAGTGAAAGGGAGGCGGGAGCTAAAAGCTCCATAAGGTTAGTGCCGTTTCCAGCACTTCTTGTGGGCCAGGAGGAGCAGGACTGCTCCCCCTGGCTCTTCAAGGAAGCCTGTGGTCTCCCCCCTGCCGCGATGTCAGCTGTAGCTCAGCTTGATATGTCCTTACTATGCAGTACAAATGCACACGAGGCCCATACTAGAGAGAAGGTCACTCTGTGACCAGTAACCTTTATTAGCCAGCACTGAAGTGGAGAAGATGGCTGGAGCTTCCCCTTTTATACCTGAAAGTCCAGGTTAGGAGTGTCTCCCACAAGTTCACCACCTAGTGGTCAATGTTCTCGCGGTGTACAACTTAGGTCAGTTTATACATGGATTACAATGACAGTAGAATACATGAAATCACCTCCCCCCAAAGTCTTATTGGGATCACAGGTTAAGTCTCTCTGGTGGTTTACGCTCCCTTGTAGCGCGCCTGAGTTGAGGCTCCGGTTGTTGGGCGCTGGCCTGAGTGTCTGCTGTTTGCGGTGCCTCAGGCCTGTCCGGACTGCCAACAGTGACTGGGCTCTCCTCCACTTGGTTCCGGTGGAGTGCACTCTATGTCGTGTTCTTCCTCTGCTTCTTCTATGGGGTTGCTGAACCTCCTTTTAGTTTGATCCACGTGTTTGCGGCAGATTTGTCCATTGGTAAGTTTAACTACCAGAATCCTATTCCCCTCTTTGGCAATCACAGTGCCTGCGAGCCATTTGGGCCCTGCAGCATAGTTGAGGACAAAGACAGGGTCATTGACATCAGTACATCGCGCCCTCGCATCCTCGTCATAGTAGTCACTTTGTGACCGGTGCCTGCTCTCAACAATTTCTTTCATGGTGGGGTGTACAAGGGATAACCTAGTTTTGAGCGTCCTTTTCATTAGCAGCTCTGCAGGTGGAACCCCTGTGAGTGAGTGTGGTCGGGATCGATAGGCCAACAGGAAACGTGATAAGCGGCTTTGTAGGGAACCCCCTTGGATTCTGAGCATCCCCTGTTTGATTATCTGCACTGCTCGTTCCGCCTGGCCGTTTGAGGCCAGCTTGAACAGTGCCGTTCTGACATGGTTGACACCATTTCCTGCCATGAAGTCCTGGAATTCAATGCTTGTAAAGCACGGGCCATTGTCGCTGACCAAGATGTCCGGTAGACCATGGGCGGTGAACATTGCCCGTAGACTTTCTACCATGGCAGAGGATGTGCTTGAATTGAGAATGTCACACTCGATCCATTTGGAGTAGGCATCGACTACAATCAAATACATTTTTCCCATGAAAGGACCTGTGTAGTCCAGATGGATGCGTGACCATGGCTTGGTGGGCCAGGACCAGGGGCGAAGGGGGGCTTCCCTGGGCGCATTGCCCAGCTGGGCACACGTGCTGCACCTGCGAACACAAAGTTCCAGGTCTGTATCTATCCTTGGCCACCAAACGTGTGACCTGGCAATTGCCTTCATCGTGACAATGCCCGGGTGCTCATTGTGGAGTTCTCGGATGAACGCCTCTCTGCCCATCTGGGGCATGGCTACTCGGTTTCCCCATAGTAGGCAATCAGCCTGAATCGAGAGCTCATCCTTGCGCCTGTGAAATGGTTTAAATTCCTCAGGGCATGCCCTGTACGTGGCTGCCCAGTCCCCATTCAGGACACATTTCTTGACTAAAGACAATAGTTGTCCACACTTTGATCTGACGGGCTGTCACGGGTGAGCCTTCACTTTCGAAAGCTTCAACAGCCATGACCATCTTAGCAACATGCTCGGTTGACCCCTCGGTGGTGGCTATTGGGAGCCTGCTGAGTGCATCGGCGCAGTTTTCAGTGCCCGATCTGTGCAGAATTGTATAGTCATAAGCGGCTAATGTGAGTGCCCACCTCTTGTTTGCGGGCTGACGCATTTGCATTTGTGGCCTTGTTGTCGACCAAAAGGGATGTTAGGGGTTTGTGATCTGTCTCCAGCTCAAATTTCCTGCCAAACAGGCACTGGTGCATTTTTTTTTACTGCATATACACATGCAAGCGCTTCCTTTTCTACCATCCCATAGCTCCTTTCTGCCTGGGACAGACTTCTGGAGGCATAAGCTACTGGCTGCAACTGACCCTTGGCATTAACATGCTGCAACTGCAACACACACCCGACCCCATAGGACGACACATCGCACGTTAAAACAAGTTTCTTACACAGGTCATATAGCGTTAACAGATTGTTAGAGCATAACAAATTGCGTGCTCTGTCAAAAGCCCTTTCCTGGCTGTCTCCCCAGACCTATTCGCGACCTTTGCGTAGGAGCACGTGTAGCGGCTCTAACACATGCTCAATTTGGGAAGAAAGTTACCAAAATAGTTCAGGAGCCCCAGGAACGAACGCAGCTCCGTTGTGTTACGGGGTCTGGGTGCTCTCTGGATCGCTTCCGTTTTGGACGCAGTAGATCTGATCCCTTCTGCTGCTACCCTCATCTCCAGGAATTCTACCTCTGAAGCTAGGAAGACGCACTGCACCTTTTTCAGTTGCAGACCTACCCGGTCCAGTCTGCGTAGCACCTCCTTCAGGTTGTGGAGGTGTTCTTCTGTATCGCAACCCGTGATGAGGATGTCGTCTTGAAAAACCACCATCCTTGGAATCGACTTGAGGAGACTTTCCATGTTTCGTTGAAAGATCGCGGTGGCCGAGCGAATCCCGAATGGACATCTGTTGTACTCAAACAACCCCTTGTGTGTCGTGATGGTGGTCAGCTTCTTCGACTCACTCGCCAGCTCCTGGGTCATGTAAGCTGAGGTCAGGTCCAATTTTGAAAAATGTTTGCCACCGGATAGCGTCGCAAAGAGGTCCTCCGCTCTCGGTAGCGGGTACTGGTCTTGGAGTGACACCCGATTGATGGTGGCCTTGTAATCACCACATATCCTGACTGATCCATCCGCCTTGAGCACCGGCACAATCGGGCTCGCCCAGTCACTGAATTCGACTGGCGAGATGATGCCTTCCCTCAGCAGGCGGTCCAATTCGCATTCTATCTTTTCCCGCATCACGTACGGCACCGCTCTGGCCTTGTGGTGTACTGGCCTGGCGTCCGGGTTTATGTGAATCACTACCTTGGTCCCCATGAAAGTGCCAATGCCGGGTTGAAATAGTGAGTCAAATTTGTCCAGGACCTGTGAGCATGATATTCGCTCCACAGAAGAAATTGCATTGACATCGCCCCATTTCCAGTTCATGACAGCAAGCCGACTTCTCCCCAGAAGTGCGGGACCATCCACCGGGACAATCCAGAGTGGCAACCTGTTCTCTGAATCTTTGTGGGTCATGACTACCGTGGCGCTGCCTAGCACCGGAATGATCTCCTTTGTATATGTCAATCGGCAATAATTTTGGCCTCCTGGCCTTGGATGCCCACAACTTGTCGAACTGTTTGATACTCATCAGGGACTGGCTGGCCCCCGTGTCTAGCTCCATTGATACTGGGATGCCATTGAGGAGCACTTTCATCATTATCGGTGGCGTCCTGGTGTATGAACTGTATATGTGCTCCACATGAACACGCTGAACTTCAGCTTCCAGCGATTTCCCCCAGTGTCCATTTGGCCTCGTAGGGCATACATCGGGTCCGTCCTCCTCATACATCAACCTGGCTGCAGGCTTCCTGCATATACGCGCCAAGTGACCGCTGACATTGCAATTTCTGCAGGTATATTTCTGATACCTGCAAGCTCTGGCTGTGTGTTTGCCTTCACACCTCCAACATGAGCCGTTGTTGGAAACAAAAGGTCCATTACCAGTCGATCGTCTCTGACTATCTCTGTAACTGTCCTTAAATGCACCATTGGCAGATGTTGATGGCCCCATTACTGACCGCATTGTCCCTTGCGATGGCATGAATCGCCATTGAGTTAGCCATTGTCTCTGTTAAATTCCCCCTTTGGGTTCGACTACATGCTCGGGCATGTCCGATTGCCCCTGTCTGCCTAGAGAACGTGTGCCGCGTTAATAATGTTGACTCCCTGTCCATTTGCTGCATTTAAACCAAGATTTTTGTCAAACATCATTCTGGTCTCTTCCTCCCCTGAGATAAATGTCTGGGCCATCAAAGCCGCCGCTTCCAGGGTCAAGTCTTTGGTCTCAATCAGTTTCCAGAAAACCCCAGCTGCCCGATGCCCTCAATAAAAAAGTCTCGCAGTATCTCCGCTCTGCATGCATCTGGGAACTTACATAGGCTTACAGTCGCCAGAGGTCTGCCACGAAGTCTGGAATGCTTTGCCCTTCTCGCCGCCGGTGCGTGTAAATCCGGTGTCTCACCATGTGCATGCTGCTCGCCGGTTTAAAGTGTTCCCCGATCAATTTACTGAGCTCTTCGAACGTCTTGTCCACCGGCTTCTCTGGCGCTCGAAGGTCCTTCATCAGGGAGTACATCCTGGATCCACAAATCGTCAGGAGATGAGCCCTGCGTTTGTCGGCCAAATCCTATCCCAGCCATTCCTTAGTGACGAAACTTTGCTGTAGTCTCTCAATAAAATCATCCCAATCATCATCAACACAGTACCTCTCGTCTGTGCTGCTAGTGGCCATGCTCACGTGGTTTAAATCCCAGTTTCCTGTCGCCAATGATATGTCCTTACTATACATTACAAATGCACACGAGACCCATACTAGAGAGAAGGTCACTCTTTGACCAGTAACCTTTATTAGCCAGCACTGAAGTGGAGAAGATGGGTGGAACTTCCCTTTTTATACCTGGAAGTCTAGGTTAGGAGTGTCTCCCACAATTTCACCACCTAGTGGTCAGTGTTCTCACGGTGTACAATTTAGGTCAGTTTATACATGGATCACAATGACAGTAGAATACATGATGCAGATGGTAGCGCCAACTGAGTCAGAAGGTTGTGGGTTCAAGTCCCATGCCAGAGACTTGAGCACAAAAATCTAGGCCGACACTCCAGTGCCATGCTGAGGGAGTGCTGCACTGTCGGAGGTGTCGTCTTTCATATGAGACATTAAACCAAGGTCCCGTCTGCTCCCACAGGTGGGCGTAAAAGATCTCAATACACTATTTTGAAGAATAACAGGGGAGTTATCCACGGTGTCCTGGCCAATATAGATCCCTCCATCAACCTTAACTGGCCATTAACATACTGCTGTTTGTGGGATCTTGCTGTTGCGTTTCCTACATTACAACAGCGACTACAATTCCAAAATACTTCATTGGCTGTAATGTGCTTTGAGACGTCCAGTGGTCATAAAAGGCATTATATAAATGCAAGTCATTTTTTTTTCTTCCCTACCCTCTGTCAAGATGGCCGATTGTCCCACTCCTCTCGATGGCTGATGTATCCCCCCCCTCCCAATTGCTGGGACCACTCCCTAATGTCCCTGGCTGTGGCCTCCTGCCGCTGATTTTCACCTCCGGCCATTGGCAACGCTGTCAATTTGGCCGGCTGACGGGTGGCAATTGGGTCCCAAAAACTGAGAGAGATCTTGCCAAGCTCTTCAGCCGTTTATGTCCTTCCCCCCACGCTCCCCCGCCCCCGCCCCTCCAGTAAATATTGGTGCCCGTGTTTCACCATACAACCACTTATGCACACTACAACAATGAGCAGCAGAGCAGAGGCAGCAAAAAGTTTTGGAAACAGTTGCCAACCTCAAGATAAAATGGCCGGAATTTTCCGGGATGCTATTGGGCACGATTGGTGGTGGATCGGATGGGAAAGTTGTTATTTTTGACAGCGGGTCAGGAACCCGCTGTCATCCTTCCCCCCCCCCCCACCCTTGGGTGCTAGGCCACTGGCCTGGCCGAAACCCTCCCTGGTGGCCCAGTGGACCTAACTTAAATAATGGCAGCGGCTCTCTGCTTTAAGTGTAGGGGAGAGATGTGGTGACGCGTCAGCGTGATGATGTCATCAGCGCTACACTGATGACTGACAACAGAGGACAGTCCGCCCGCCCCCAACTTCTGCCCCTCTAGTGTGCGAACTTCCGCTCACTGCCGCACTTCCGCCCCCATTATGACCGATTTCCGGTCCGCTGGAAAAAAAAGCCAAAGAGTGGAATTTCGCTCAAGAGGCCACTGTGTGAACCGAGCTGGTATAAACAGCTGAAACAGGGTAGGTGTGCTGTGTTTCCGGAAGAGTGCCGATGATACATTATGAGTAAGGAAGCAGACGTATCCACATAGGTCTCCTCTATTATGTGCTTGTGTGCAGTGTGTGTGGGTATGTTCATGAAACATGTAATGCAAATTATGGAATACATTGCCTACCCCACATGCCTTGTGCTCACCTCCAGCTTGCAAAGACATCACAGCTAGATTTTCCTCATGTTATTGCCTGATTTTCAGTTGATGTTCAAGCAGCTGGTATTGGGAAATGGGCATAAGTCCCTCCCCACTGGAAATATGGTGAATTTGCTTCACAGTGCATTTTCAGGTGGGAAGGATCAGCTTTGGTAGAAGTACCCACCAGAAAGTGGCTTTTTACTTACATATTAATTTGTGGGTATATCAGTTCTACATGACATTTCCCGCTGTTCTGCGATGCAGAATATGAAACATAAGGAATGTCCACTGGCGTTCATGAATACTAAATAGTTGTAAGTTTACCTAGAGTATAGAAAGGATACAATAATATGAAGTAAGTGTACTTTCGCAATTTTTTCTTTGTTAGTACTTAAGTTCAACTGGATCAACTGGGCTTGTATTCACTGGAGTTCAGAAGAATGAGAGGGGACCTCATAGAAACGTTTAAAATTCTGACGGGGTTAGACAGGTTAGATGCAGGAAGAATGTTCCCAATGTTGGGGAAGTCCAGAACCAGGGGACACAGTCTAAGGATAAGGGGGAAGCCATTTAGGACTGAGATGAGGAGGAATTTCTTCACCCAGAGAGTGGTGAACCTGTGGAATTCTCTACCACAGAAAGTTGTTGAGGCCAATTCACTAAATATATTCAAAAAGGAGTTAGATGAAGTCCTTACTACTAGGGGAATCAAGGGGTATGGTGAGAAAGCAGGAATGGGGTACTGAAGTTGCATGTTCAGCCATGAACTCATTGAATGGCGGTGCAGGCTAGAAGG
Organism: Pristiophorus japonicus; assembly: GCF_044704955.1. Lineage (NCBI taxonomy): Eukaryota > Metazoa > Chordata > Chondrichthyes > Pristiophoridae > Pristiophorus > Pristiophorus japonicus. Next base: position 85,635,481 of record NC_091979.1, on the reverse strand, counting down.
GCCGAATGGCCTACTCCTGCACCTATTTTCTATGTTTCTATGTCCGTGTGCCAATAGGTGTAAAGTATTCATGGTTTCCCTGCAGCACTATTACTGGCATCAGGTTCCCAATAGGATTCCCCCTATGGAGTACGAATGGAGGGATACACAAGGGAAGCTCTGTGCCCACTTGCTAGTACTCACACATGGGCAACTGTAAAACACAGCTAACTTTGGCAAGTAATCTGTGCTGCTGGAGGCTCCTCTTCCAAAAGTAGATCCAATGGCATCACTAAGATATGTGAATGCCTGATTAATTGTAATGCTTATTCGGAGGCACCCCAATCACAGTATGTCATACTTTCAGTGTCACTCCATGAAAGAATGAAAGAAAGCCTGTCAGGATAGTGAAGAGAATGGCCAGAATTTGTGGAATGGCACTCCAGGAAGTATTCTATCAGGAGAGGAGATGAAGAGAGGAGGAGCTTGGTGGATATGGAGGAAAATATCCAACAGTTAACTCTTAAACTACACAAGCCTTGCACGTTGAGCAAAACTAACTATACTGAAAGTCCAAACCTGAGTAAGGACTTCAAGCTTTCAAAGAATACATTTTTAATTGATATTTTGTGCATTTTTTAAACTTTGAACATACATTCTAATTTTTATTTTTTGAATTACTATTTTTGTTGAATTTCTTTGATGCTCTTCAGGATGAGGGATATCAGTGTTGAAGAATGAAACACTTCTGTGCCCAGTGTCAGCATCAAACACTCGCAGGTCAGGCATAGCATGGGCCAGATGAAGAGTACGGTTCCATTTACGGTAACATACCCTAATTTCTCCCTCTCTCCAACTCAGACCACCAGCTATTAATATTGTACAAATTTTCCTTTTCTCAAGCAGCAGCTCTTGTGACATTTCAGAATGCGATGACCAATTATTGCCAATATACAGGCGGTTTGCAAATTGGAATTTAACCTGCTAGAAACAAGGGTTGGAACTTCCCAGGCTTATTTCCCATAGAATCATGCGTGCTGAGATGGATTTACATCTAGGTACCAGAAGTGAAAGGAGAGTACTCTGTATTTGTATCTAACCTTTAGTGCCATGCAAATTCTCACAGTACAATTATCTGAGCAGTCACTTGTAAACAGGGTACATATTCTGATGTGAAGGATAAATGACTAAACTTGCCCATAATAACAGGAAACCAAATATTTAAAAAAAATAAAAGGGACTTACAACAAACACCTCACAACATTATCTATGTGCAGACATTCACCAAATGACTACGAAAGCCAACCAACAACACAGTTTACTTAAATATAGGCAAACACAAAAATAATGACCAAACAGGGGTACAGTTGCATTTAATTTAAGAGCAGATAAGTTCATGGAAGGATAAGCTGCAATTCTCAATTACACCCTACTTGTACTCAGCTTTGTTTTACTTCTATTTGAGTACTTGGTTCTTCTTATAGCATCATTCTCATTATCAAAAAACAAGTCTCAACAAATGTTCTTTCCATTTTATTTCCCTTGTTATGATGCTGCTCTTGCTTAATGCCATAAGGTCTTCCTAATTAAACTGGCACTCTGTAGCTGTATGGTGTATTTACTGTAATGCAAACCAAATTGTATGAGCTGCACTAAAATGTGTGGTGCAGAAAGTCATTCTGTTGAGCATGTAAAACTGATCTGAATGATGCACCTTTCTTGTTTTGAACAGTCTTTTGTAAATCTTTCCCTTCAGTTCTGCAGTACCTTCCTCAGGCATGCTCAGTCCCACTAGATAAGAGTATCTCATGATAGTACCACCTCCTTATACCACTAAAAAACTGACACCACATTTACAGGCCCTGAAAATCTACATTTGTAGTGGCAAATAAGGAGAGCAATGGCAGGGTAGTATAATTTGGAGGCTCATAATTCTCGGTGGGTCCCATTTCTGCCATTGTTCCACCCATTTTTCATTCCCCAAACATTCTGGTTTCGGTGGGATGTGCCACTTGCCACAGATACCCCTTGACCAGCACATATGTGCAAATAAGTTGGATCGCTTATGGTGTCAGAGGGTGTGATTTTCAAGTCACGCCCAAAATGGGCCTAAAGGTGGTGGTGTAGCTGCTCTGCTCACCCATTGGTGCAGATGTATGGCCCGAGACAGTTTGAGGCCCAGGCCTCATCAACATGCTGCAGCTCACTGTTACTGGGAGGGAGGGAAACTGGTTGGTCCTACACTGAGCCAATTGGCATGTCAGGCTGTGGGGCAGGAGTAGGCAATCCCGAAGGGGACCTTGAACGAGCGGCATCAGGCTGGAGAATATTTGAAGGTCTAGGAGGGGCAGCAGTGCTTCTGCTGACAAAAGGAAAATGGGTCATTTTTTTAAGCGACCACCAGTAATCCATTTAAAGATCACTGGTTAGGGCACTCAATGCTTCATACAACCAGTGCATTGCACTCTTTGAACAAAGGGGAATCATTTTTTCAGACACTGAAGGTTCTTTAATTTACAGTTCACAGTGAAGAAACTCAAAATGATTCATGTAGCCCACAACCTCTAAAAATATACTGGTTTCTAAGGAGACAAACCCAACAGTTCCTTTTTACTATACAAGCTGACATTAGGAATATTCTAAATGTATTCAGCATTTGGAGGATAGATATCTCTGCTCTGCAAACTTCTTGTTCAAAATATTACTTAGTGGTGTTTTATTGGGGAGAAATTATTGAATTCTTTAGCTATGTACTGTTTCGTATTTCTCCTTTTAATAGATTGTAGATTGAATTTTGGCAATAAGTTGAACCATTAGTTTTGGATAGAAATGAGGCATTTTGACATTACAGGTACAGCGTTGAGAATCCTGAGTTCCAGAATCCAGAATGTTCCGGAATCCGGACTCTGGGATGATTGGTGCCAGGGTCGTCCGGAATCCGTAAAATCTTCCGGAATCCAGACCCACCGACGCTGCCGACCTCAGGGCCCCGCCACTGCCCAACCTCGGGCCTCGTCTCACCCCATTCGCCTCACTGCTGCTGCCCTTACCTCGGGGCTTCCTCACCGGCCCACCCAACGACCTACTCAGCAGGTCCTGCCCGACTCGAACAGCTCCTCGGAAGGACCCCACCCAACGACCTCCTTGACGGGACCAGACGGCCGACAGCTCCTCGGCAGTGCCCTGCCCGACTCGAACAGCTCCTCGGAAGGGCCCTACCCAACGACCTCCTTGACGGGACCAGACGGCCAACAGCTCCTCGGCAGTGCCCTGCCTGACACAAACAGCTCCTCGGAAGGGCCCCACCCAACGACCTCCTTGACGGGACCAGACGGCCAACAGCTCCTCGGCGGGGGACCCCCGCACCTTTCTGACGTTCCAAAATCTGGAAATACCCAAACCTGGACTTGGATGTTTCCAGATTCGTGATGTCAGAAAGCAAATCGAAAGTCTGGAAAAGCTCGGAATCTGGAATGGTCTCGGTCCCGAGGATTCTGGAATTTAGCCGCTACACCTGTATAAATAATATGTATATTTATCTAAGGTCTCAGCACACTAGGAACAGGCATGAGGTGAAACTGTTGTGGTAAAACTCAGATATAAATAATCCTTTGTAATTATTATTCTCATTAGGTTGCAGATAATTTATTTTAAGTTGCAGTCTGTAAATCATTTGACTTTCCTATAGTTCCTCTGATACCAAATTAAAAAAGTCTCTATGCTTATTGAGTTTTATAATAGTTCTCAACCTCTTCAGTTTCTCTATTCATAATTTAGTTATGAAAATGAATGATAGGGCTTTTGTCAGACCAGTGATTACTCATTCTGGAGACAGCAATCATATCACTCCACAATTATCTAATAGATATATCGAAGAAATCATCCATGAAGGTGCACGGGGATCTGAAAATACATTATGGCACTGCTGTTACGAAGATCTCACAGAGGAAGAAACAGCAATGCCACTGCGTTCAATAGATTGCACGTCAAACCACATCATGTTAAAGCACCATTTACAGTCAGAAAATAGAAATTGTGATTATTTTCAATGGTATACAATGATCAGACTTACAGTTCAAAATGATCAATGAGTAAAGACTATAATATTTTAAAAATGTAGCGACTACTAGGATATGATTTTCAGATTACCACCCTGGAGTATTTCTTCAACACAAAACATTGACCTACTAACAATGTACATGCTCAATATAGTATGCAGTGGGCCTACATTTGTTTACATAGAAAACATAGAAACATAGAAAATAGGTGCAGGAGTAGGCCATTCGGCCCTTCGAGCCTGCACCACCATTCAATAAGATCATGGCCGATCATTTACCTCAGTACCCCTTTCCTGCTTTCTCTCCATACCCCTTGATTCTATTTCTTGTTATCAGTATAATATAGTTTTGAACTCGTGTCCATACTGTATTTTCTATAAGTAAGATATTAGAGCAGAAAAAAATAATTGTGAATAATCCCTTATATAATCCCGTATATCTTTAGTAAATAGTATTAACTCCATAACCCATAAACCAGAAATCTACTTTTTAAATGTCAGTTTACAAGATGCTCCTTTCATTAAATAGTTTTGTACATAAAACATAAGTTCCTGTTCTTGATAAGTTTGTATAAGTTAAGTTAAATTAAAAAATTGAACCTTCTGTGATTTCACAACAGAAAATGACAGCAGTCCTAAACTGTTAGTCCTCATTACTTAAAAAAAATATTCATTAATTGGCATTATTGGGTAGTAATCGCTAATACTAGGATTTGATCACAAACAATCTACCAATTGAATTATTTTTAAGACAGCATTTGTAAGAGAGTATTACACAAGATATACTGCCACAGCAGGCATTTTTGATCTGGGCAGGCTAAATAGACAATCACCGTACAGTCCATTCCATCTGCAGCTGACTGTTCCCAGGGCAATGTATGTGATGGCATTGGTGGTAGTAGCCTCACTGCCAGGCCTGTCATTTCATCTGATACAGAGCTTGACACAATTTGCTGGGCTAGAGCAATTATTTTTTTTAAAGATTTTAAATAGGGTCACCAGCGCAATGAGAGTACAGTTATTTTTAAAAATCATGCTATTGCTTTAAAATGGAATCATTAAAATGAATGAATCCTTTGGGTCTGCTTTATCACTAAGTTATTTTCATGATGAATGACAATTAGTTGTGAACTTGATCTCTGCAGTTCAGACAGAAAACAATGAAAATTTAAACTTATACTCAATAACAAAGCCTTATGATTGTCAGTATACACAAAAACTAAATTTTACACAACAGATGTTATTAGTTGAAGAAATACATATCAAAATAAATATTTTAATACTCCTGAAGGCCTGTCTTTGAAGACTTTTATTTATTTCATGTTGGAGAGACTAGGCATAACTTTTCTTCATCTTAGCTCATCTAATTTGCACAGGGGTAACAAGTACCACGTTTTTAAACTCAACCTCAGAAACATGACAAAGATGGTACTTCCCCATCAAGAGGCCAGGCTTCATGTTGTGAGATTTTTAAAACAAAATTTTTTTTAAAACTATTTGTAAATGAGGCAATTGGAGTGCATTTCTCAGACAAACACCTGAGGTTAAAACTATTAGTAGGCTTTCCTGTGAAGTATTCCTTCAATTGCTGTTTCTTCTATATTCAGTTTTTATAGTAAAACACTCAAAGGAAAGTCTTTAAAAAATCAATGAACAATTTGACAGACTGCATTATATTTAAAATGTTGTCAAGTTAACTGCATGATGTCTTTTAGTAATAACTGGTTTGTAGCATCTTGTATAATGGAGTTTAATAAATTGGAATGAGCCTTCGCTATCCGAACAGGAGAATGAAAACATTAGAAAGGGTAGTAAATATTGCTCCTTCACTATGAATGACATCTGTGGTAAAATGCAGCCTCATCAGTCCACAGCTAATGAAATAAATAGGCATACATATAGTATGAAATGAAAATAGCACAAATAATGACTCATGGAATTTCCCCCAGGGTTTAGATGCTAAAACACAGCAAGATCAGTGTTGCATGCAGAAGGGGAGCTCTTATTACAATTTCAATTTATTATGCAGTGCGAAACTTGCATGGAATATGCAGTATCATTTTTATAGCACCTAGTGCATACTAATTGTCTGCTTTCTACTGTAGCATTGTTGCAGAATTGCTACAAGCTAATTACAAATGTCTCGATGCCAATGTAACATTGTTTGCAACCAGATAGATCCAAATTGCACACCATAATGTTCCCCTTTTGATACTTCAATAATATTGCATAACAGTTGCTGCAGGTAGCAAACAGCATCTCTACTTCTAGTAGTCCTTTAATACAATCATTTGCTTTACCAGATAATAAACAAAAATGATGTACCTTGTGTAGCATACGTTCATGCAGCAACACCGATGTCTCCTCAGATCTGAAACCATTATACTTCCCAGCACTGAGAGAGAAATACTGGCACCATATGCTTTCATTGTTTAATGACAACAGCAGCACACTCTACAAAGGCTCATTAACTTCTGCTGGCTGAATAGCTCCAGTCTGACTCAGACTCCCTGTGCAATCACATGGGAGGAATGTCTGAAACAGCCAGGCATGCCAGTGTTTTACTGTCTGGGGATGTTTTTATCAGCTGAGGGAAAGATATGACCACATGCCAACCTGATTTGAGCCATTATTGCATCTGAAATAATGGAACCACTAGTAGCCAACCTGATGCTTGTATATGAGGGCTGGGTGGGGGGCTGGGGGAGGAGGGAGGAGCACCAACAACTTACTTTATTAGTGTAGAGTTGCAAAGGAGATTTGTCAGAGTTTTGCTGCTATAATTGTTATTCTTTTGTAAAATTACTACATTGTTATGATTTTTAAGAATATTCCTGTCAGACAAAATCCGCCTGACATTCATTTGCATTTTAATTTATTTCTTGAGCATTTTTGAAGAGTTTGCACATTTTTCTTATTCCCCTTTTTGTTGAGCTTCCATGTGAAGCATCTCTAGTCAAGAGGACCATTTGGCAAATTGCTCCCAACATTTGTTTCCTGGGTGCCTTGTTCAAGAGGGACACTGGGGGCCACCTTCTCAGTTAGTGAATAGTGTAGTAAGAAAATAAAATGCTGTAAATTGGGGCAATAAAAAAAGAAAGTCAATGGTGTGTTCTCTCTTTTATGTCTTTTAGGATTAGAACTTTACTACAAACATTTGATATTTGGTTAGAGAACTGCACCTCAGCTCCCTCAATGATCGAAGCCACTTGGACCAAGAAGGTCTCAAGTTCAATTCTTGGTCTGTGTTCAGTTAGCTGATCTCAGATGGGATGGTTACAATTGGTCTCAACATCTCTGAGCTAAAGAAAAAAAGTACAGCCAGGTTGCTATCCAGTGTCCCTGCTGGAAAATATATGTTGACATTTTATGAAGACAAAATCAGGCGAGACTGTGATGCCCCATGCAGTTGAATAGCCTTCTCTGAGGTTGAATTACCTGCCAACACTCACTGTTTAGGCTTACAGATGATGAATAGCTTTTTGGGCAAGGTACTGAGGGTGACCGCCAACTGTAGAACAGTATCACAGCAGGAGTCAACACATTCAGAAGATAAGGAAGGAAGAAACTGACACAAAAAAAGATTTCTCTGAATGCAGTTGCAAAAAGTCCTGCAATTCCTTGGTCGAGTTAGTTATGCTTGAAGCCTATGAAATCAGGAATGCGCATAATAAGCATATAATTAGCATACTGTAGCCTTCACCAGAAGATCTATGAGATCACTTTCAGAATATAATTTAAACACTGCAAATGTATTCCTGTGGACCTAAGAATAACTGTGAGGCCCAGTTGCAGCAATACATGTTTCATACTTAAAATTTATTTGAAGCAGATTGGTCAAACAATCAGGAAAAGGTTTTGATTAAGTGTGTGAAGACTTTAAATTATTTTTAACTTTTGCTTATTCAGATCAATAAAATGAACGCAGGAGTGCCCATAAAGCCGCTTTGCATTTTTGACAATTAGAGATTTCAATTTAAATTGTTAAACATTCTTAATTTAGCAATCTATTAAAAGATTGCTTTTATACTGTCACAGACTTCCTATAATACTCTTCCTCTCACACTTCTGTGTCACACTTGATCGCGGTCAAATCTATTAATTTATGGGTAAATTTGAACTAAATTCGCTCAACAGGAATGGAGCGGCGAACAATTAAAATGGAGCAGCTCTATTTCTCACTCTATTAAGGCCAATTTTTGATATAAACACAACTGGTTTGGCAGCGGAGGAAGCGCCAACTGGATTAGATGGATGCTTCATGAATGTCGGGATAATATGACGCCCATGGGGCTCCGATTGCATTTTAACCTGCGCCTGAGCATTGAAGCTGGCATGACTTTCTAGCCTAGTAAAACCAACCAGTTTGGCTGGTGGCTAATTAGACCTTCCTTCGTGGGGTTGGGAAGAGCAGGTGTGCTCCTCAGAGCCCATCAAGGACAGTTGCGGCCTTCCCTAAGCCCGATTTAACATAAGAACATAAGAAATAGGAGCAGGAATGGGCCATTTGGCCCCTCGACCCTGCTCCACCATTCAATAAGATCCTGGCTGATGTGATCTTAGTCTCAACTCCACTTCCCTGCCCGCTCCCCATTACACTTGACACCCCTAACGTTCAAAAATCTGTTTATCTCCACCTTAAATATATTCAATGACCCAGCCTCAACAGCTCTCTGGGGTACGGAATTCCAAAGGTTCACGACCTTCTGAGAGAAGAAATTCTTCCTTATCTCCGTTTTAAATGGATGACCCCTTATTCTGAGACTATTCCCTCCAGTTCTAGATTCCCCCATGAGGAAAAACATCATCTCTGCATCTACCCTGTCAAGCCTCACTTTGCCCCAATTTTTTGAAGTACTGCAAGAGTTACACCCTTTTTTTTGGCCCTGACTACTCCAAAAATTAACTTGCAAGTTTCCCCGTTCTATTTTTTGAAATTGGCGCCGCACAGCCTGTCCTTTAGCTTTGGGAGTTGGAGCCTAATGTATGCGCTGAAAAAAACGATGACCCCTCTTCTGCGCATGCGCACAAAGAAATACGTTTTTGACTTGACTACTATGGGCGCGCATGCCCAGCATTGAGGTGCCAGGCCCTTTACTGAGTGGTACGAGTGTTGGGACATTCCGTGGTTTCCCACCATCCGAGGCTGGGGATTCCAGTGGGATGCAACGAGGCACACCCAGGACCATACCGTCCGAGTTTTTAAGTGATCTTAGTGTTTGTAAGTAAGTGCATGACCTCACACTTTCCAACATTATACTCCATCTGACAAATTTTTGCCCACTCACTTAGTCTGTCTATGTCCTTTTGCAGATTTTTTGTGTCCTCCTCACACATTGCTTTTTCTCCCATCTTTGTATCGTCAGCAAACTTGGCTATGTTACACTCAGTCCCTTCCTCCAAGTCGTTAATATAGATTAAAAATTGTTGGGGTCCCAGCACTGATCCCTGCGGCACCCCACTGGTTGCCAACCAGAGAATTAACCATTTATCCTGACTCTCTGTTCTCTGTTAGTTTGCCATTCCTCTATCCATGTTAATATATTACCCCCAACCCTGTGAACTTTTATCTTGTGCAGTAACCTTTTATGTGGCACCTTGTCAAATGCCTTCTGGAAGTCCAAATACAACACAACCACTTTATCCTTTATCCACCCTGTTCATTATATCCTCAAAGAATTCCAGCTATTTTGTCAAACATGACTTCCCCTTCATATCCCCGTCATCCATGTTGACTCTGCCTGACCGAATTTTGCTTTTCCAAATGTCCTGCTACTGCTTCTTTAATAATGGACTCCAATATTTTCCCAACCACAGATGTTAGGCTAACTAGTCTATAGTTTCCTGCTTTTTGTCTGCCTCCTTTTTTAAATAGGGGCGTTAAATTTGCAGTTTTCCAATCTGCTGGGACCTCCCAGAATCCAGGGAATTTTGGTAAATTACAACAAATGCATCCATAATCCCTGCCGTTACTTCTCTTAAGACCCGAGGATGCAAGCCATCAGGTCCAGGGGATTTATCTGCCTTTAGTCCCATTATCTTACTGAGTACCACCTCCTTAGTGATTATGATTGTGTTAAGTTCCTCCGCCCCACCCCCCCCCCACCCCGCCTATAGCCCCTTGACTATCTGTTGCAATATTGTTAGTGTCCTCTACCATAAAAGACTGATACAAAATATTTGTTCAGAGTTTCTGCCATCTCCATGTTCCCCATTACTAATTCCCCAGTCTCGACCTCTAAGGGACCAACATTTACTTTAGCCACTCTTTTCCTTTTTGTATACGTATAGAAACTCTTGCTATCTGTTTTTATATTTTGTGCTAGTTTACTTTCTTTTTTTTGTCATTCTTTGCTGGCTTTTAAAAGCTTCCCAATCTTCTGTCCTCCCACTAGTTTTGGCCACTTTGTATGCCTTGTTTTTAATTGGATACCGTCCTTTATTTCTTTAGTTAGCCACGGATGGCTATCTTTTCTCTTACATCCTTTCATCTTCACTGGAGAGTTGTGAAATGTACACCACTGCTCATCAACTGTCCTATACTTTAATCTATTTTCCCAGTCCATTTTAGCCAACTCTGCCCTCATACCTTCATAGTCTCCATTATTTAAGCTTAGTACGCTGGTTAGAGATCCAACTTTCTCACCCTCCGTCTGAATTTGAAATTCAATCATGCTATGATCACTCATTCCAAGGGGATCCTTTATTAGGAGATTGTTTATTAATCCTGTCTCATTACACAGGACCAGATCTACGATACGGAACAGATCTGAACAGTAAACATTGTTCATTTGGAATATTTGCCACTGAGCCTTCAGGCAGCAAAGCATTCACGGATGAGCTGCTGGCGCAAGGCTCCAGCAATCGTTAAAGGGGCACGATGGCCCGCCCTCCTCCGCCGTCGTGCTCCAGGTTCAGGTAGTTGCATGGCTTCCTTGTCCTCCTCCTCGTTATCTGCATCTTCATCCTCATCATCAGCCACTCTCACCTCAGGTAGGTCTTCTTCTATCAGCTGCTGCTGCCTCATGATGGCTAAGTTATGCAGCATGCAGCACACAACAGTGAACTGACCGCCAATCTCAGGGGAGTATTGCAAGTAGCCTCCAGAATAGTCTAGTCATTGGAAACGCTGTTTCAAGATGCAAATGGTCCACTCTATTATGCTGCACATCACAATGTGCGACATGTTGTATTCCCAGTCAGCTTCCGTCCGGGTTACGCGTAGGGGTGCCATGAGTCCGGTGGCGAAGCTGTACCCTTTGTCCCCCAGCAGCCTCTCTTCCCTTCTGCTGAAACATGGCAGATATAGCGTTCTTGCGTAGGATGAACGCATCATGGGTGCGACCAGGATGTCTTGCATCGACTGACATGATGCGATTCATGTCGTCACACATGAACTGCACATTAATGGAGTGGAAGCCTTTTCTGTTCCTGTACATCTCGGAATCCTCCAAAGGTGCTCGCAAGGCGATGTGGGTACAATCAATGCAGCCTTGTGCCTTTGGGAAGCCAGCAATCCTGGAGAATCCCACAGCCCTTTCGTGCATTGCATGAGAAACTTTATGTAGTCATTCCTCTGGGCATATAGTGCCGGGCAAGGGAGCGATTCTGCCAGCCGACGCTCCGACCCTCGAGCCCGGTTTACAGACGTTCAGTGGTGGCGTGACACTTTGAAAAAATCCAAAATTAAAGAATTGCATTAAAGTTCCATTTGCTGTGTTTTAAGTTTGAAAAAATTAAGCTTTATGATGCATATTTAATGTGTTCTTGACTCCCTCCAAAACTTCGCCGAAAAACAATGGCATCTTTCTGTGCCAATTTTTTAATGTGCGCTGGTTTTTCTTGAGTGGCCAGAAGGTTATTGGGAGTGGTCACATACATAGAAACGTAGAAAATAGGTGCAGGCCCTTCGAGCCTGCACCACCATTCAATAAGATCATGGCTGATCATTCCCTCAGTACCCCTTTCCAGCTTTCTCTCCATACACCTTGATCTCTTTAGCCATAAGGGCCATATCTAACTCCCTCTTGAATATATCCAATGAACTTGTATCAACCACTCTCTGCGGCAGGAAATTCCACAGGTCAACAACTCTCTGAGTGAAGAAGTTTCTCCTCATCTCAGTCCTAAATGGCCTACCCCTTATCCTCAGACCATGTCCCCTGGTACTGGACTTCCCCAACATCGGGAACATTCTTCCCGCATCTAACCTGTCCAGTCCCATCAGAATCTTATACATTTCTATAAGATCCCCTCTCATCCTTCTAAACTCCAGGCCCAGTTGATCCAGTCTCTCCTCATATGTCAGTCCAGCCATCCCTGGAATCAGTCTGGTGAACCTTTGCTGCACTCCCTCAATAGCAAGAACGTCCTTCCTCAGATTAGGAGACCAAAACTGAACATAATATTCCAGGTGAGGCCTCACCAAGGCCCTGTACAACTGCAGTAAGACCTCCCTATTCCTATATTCAAATCCCCTAGCTATGAAGGCCAACATACTATTTGCCTTCTTCGCCGCCTGCTGTACCTGCATGCCAACTTTCAATGACTGATGAACGATGACACCCAGGTCTCATTGCACCTCCCCTTTTCCTAATCTTCCGCCATTCAGATAATATTCTGCCTCCATGTTTTTGACATCTACTGGTTCCCCTTTATCCACCCTGCTCATTACATCCTGAAAGAACTCCAGCAAATTTGTCAAACATGATTTCCCTTTCATCAAACCATACTGACTCTGCTTGATTGTATTATGATTTTCTAAATGTCCTGCTACTACTTCCTTAATAATGGACTCCAGCATTTTCCCAATGACAGATGTTAGGCTAACTGGTCTATAGTTTCCTGCTTTTTGTCTCCATCCTTTCTTGATTAGGGGCATTACATTTGCAGTTTTCCAATCTGCTGGGACCTCTCCAGAATCCAGGGAATTTTGGTAAATTACAACCAATGCATCCAATACCTCTGCAGCCACTTCTTTTAAGACTCTAGAATGCAGACCATTAAGTCCAGGGGACTTGTCCACCTTTAGTCCAATTAGTTTGCTGAGTACTTTCTTCTAGTGATAGCGATTGTTTTAAGTTCCTCCCTCCCTATAGCCCCTTGATTATCTATTATTAGTGGGATGCTTTTAGTGTCTTCTACCATGAAAACCGATACAAAATATTTGTTCAAAGTTTCTGCCATTTCCCTGTTTCCCATTATTAATTCCCCAGTCTCATCCTCTAAGGGACCAACGTTTACTTTGGCTACTCTCTTCCTTTTTGTATACCTGTAGAAGCTCTGAGAGGTCAAAATTCAGTTTGTTGCGCCACCCGTTAGCGCCGGAGAGGGGTCGCTAAGCACTTCTCAACGCAGTGGCATGGTGTCCTCGCCTCCTGGAAACTTCAATGGAGTGGTGGGGACAGTGTTAAGAGGTAGCACTGTCGACTCTACCACCACCCACATGGTGACGGCATCGAGCATGCAATGCCTCCTTGGTGCCGCAGCTGCAATCTTCAGTTAGACTACCAGCTTTATGGCAGGCGCTTTTCCTGACAGGGAAAGCAGTCAGTACATGGGCGATCCCGGGCCGGTGTCCTTCAGAGAGCAAGGTAAGTTATGAAATGTAATTTATTTAACTTCTGTTTACTTATGGCAGAAGTGGGTGTCGGACATTGAAATTTGTGCTAGCATTCTTTTCCACACTTTCAGGCCCCTGGATGCCGGCATCCTAGCAGAAAATTGGGTAGGCCTCCGTTGATGCCTGAGGACGAGTGTGCAACTCCTCTTTTAGTGCTCCACTCTCATCTTTTGGAAAAAACAGAATTTGGCACTTTGGGACGGTAATTACCGCTTGGTGGTAAAATCACCGACCAGATGTTGTCACCGCCTCAAAATCAGTGGTACAGAATTTTGACCTTTTACTGTCTGTTTTTACATTTCTTGCTAGTTTACTCTCATAATCTATCTTCTCCCTTTTTATTATTTTTTTTGTCATCCTATGCTGATTTCTAAAAAAATTCCCAATCCTCTGGCCGACCACTAATCTTCACAACATTGTACGCCTCTTTCCTCTTCGCCCCTTTTCCTCCCGCACGATGCTCCCATAACCTGCCCCGTGAATTGCCTGCTTCCCGGTAAGTCTACCTTTGGCATCAGTTGCTCATCTCCAGCCACCAAAACCCCCGTTGCTGCTCACCAGCTTTCTGCCGCTTTACACCCGATTCGGGTGCGCAGCTGGCTAGCCGCATGGGTGTTAAAATACTCCAGGCCTCAAACTTAGTACTGTGAGTATGTTCTACAGATGTCATGCGTCGCCCCCGCCCCAACCCCCCAACTTCCAACCCCCACACCCACACCATCTGCCTGAAACCCACTGGGGTTTAAAATTAACCCCTATGTTAAAAACCTATTCAGTTGAATGATATACAAATCATTCCACATCGAGCAAATTTCCTCCAATTAACTGGGTGGCATACAAGTGCATGAGTTGGGATGCACATCTCTTTTAAAAGGTGGGCAAGGATAAGGATGATAGTGGAACGAGATAGGATGTGGGTGATGAAGTTTTGAACAAGTTGCAATTTGTAGAGGATGAAACTAAGATCGCTGGCAAAGAAAGCATTGGAGTAATCAAACATATTATTGACTATAATAATAGTCAAATCTACTCATACATTGTTTCAATACAAAATGGGCAAATGGGTAGATCTTGCATTGTGCCCCATTTCGGGGGCGGTAAAACCCGGGATCTGCACCAGATGCGGAAGTACCGACTCACTCGAAAAATTCGGGTTACCGTCCCCGAAAGGAAGTGGAGTGCAAAATAACTTGCTCCATTTCCTTTCTGGGGCAGTAGTGCGACAGCCGGGTCGGCAGCTGGATACAGTGCACCGCATGGGAGGGGCTTTCCCCTTCATTACAGGGGCAAGCTGCAAACTCTGCCGCTAAGAACCGAGTCTCTATGGACCACCGGTGAGCGGGGGTTCCGTTCCAACAGCCTGGCACTCAAGCAGAGTGCCGAGCTGAACGATTGCGGTATGGACTCCGCGTTCGCAGCGCCAACAAAGCGCCAAAGAAAAACGGCTAATTTTTAACATGGCTGACACCTCCCCTTTAACCAGCGGTCTGCAGCCCCATTCACATCCCCAGAAGTTGTCACTGGCATCGCCCGGCACAGCTTCAGGAGGCGCTCCCCAATTTTTGTTACAGGTCGAAAACGGGGCGCTGCGCACAGTGGTGACGTCATCATCGCTGGCACAGAGGAGCGGGGCGCTACGGGTTAATGCCACTGCTAAACTCCCGCGGAATTTAGCGGGAGTTCTTAGCGGCGCATGCCCAGGCGAAAAGCTATTTGCACCCCCGCCCCCCCCCTCCCGTTAACGGGAGGCGGAAATGACCTGAATTTCTAGGCCAAAATGTCCAAAACACCTGTAAATATTCCTGAATAGCATGCCACATAATAAAATTGGAATTTGACTAATCTAGTCTCCGTAAATCAGTGGCCCTGATAATAAATTGGACAATACACAGCTTAACATCTTTGTTGTTATAAAACAGTCCACCCTCTGGTTCGACTTCAGCAATCTTAATGGAGACTTGTTGGTATACATTACATTCATATGCAAACATATTGCTGAAGGATTGAACTTAATGCACACTGCGACCTTTATTTGTCTCTCTTTTGCACAAATGCATAAAATTGTTCAGACACCACTATTAATATATAAAGGCAAATTTTCCTTTTCATTGTAACTGGGGAATGAAATCTGTTGTATTAGCTCTCCACACCCAGAACAGGATTCCATGCAACACAACTGGGCCTACACTTGCAGGAAACATAGGCCTAGCAGAATAATGTCCAATAGGGAAGGGCATTCCTGGCCTCCTATGTCACTTTCTCCTGATTTTGCTAATGGGTCACCCAAACAGAGTAGCACCACAAGAAACTTGAAAGTGAGACGGCGGGATCTGCAGTGATTCTAGAGAGCAACCTGAAAATAAATGGATGCAAATCATAACGGGTCAGATTTTGCTGTAGAAATAACAGTGAGGCTAACAGTGCTCAGTGCTCATGGTTATTAAAAGTTAAATTGGACAGCAACTTCCAAGCGACCACACATACGCAATTAAACACGGAAATCAGGAAGTTGCTGTACGAGTTGCCTTGCTACTCGAGAGGCTTCGTTATAACAGTATCTCACTGAAAGACTTGGTATTGAAATACATCATTCAGTCAGATTCACCATAATTCAGTCAGATTCAAGTTAGTTATGGATAAGGACAAGGATAGGCCTGGAATAAAAGTCCCAAATTGGGGAAAAGCTAATTTTGCTAAGTTAAGGAATAATTTGGCCACAGTGGAGTGGAAACAGCTACTTGTGGGTAACTCAGTGTCGGAACAGTGGGAGGCATTCAAGGAGGAAATCTGGAGGGCTCAGGCAAAACATTGGCCCTTAAAGAAAAGAGTGGAAATAAAAATTCTATCGCCTGAATGTCACGGGACTTATAGTTTACAATAAAAAAAGGAAGCTTATGTCATATACCAATGGCTAAATATTATAGAATCTTTGGAGGAATATAGAAAGTTAAGAGGCAAAATTAAAAAGGATATTAGGAATGCTAAGAGAGAGCACGAACAATTCTTGGCGAGTAAAATTAAGGAAAACCCAAAGATGTTCTATAAATATATTAAGAGTAAGAGGATAACTAAAGAAAGGGTAGGGCCTATTAGAGACCATGAGGGTAATCTTTGTGTGAAGGCAGAAGATGTTGGTAAAGTTCTTAATGAATACTTTGCATCTGTTTTCACAAAGGAAAGGGGCAATGCAGATACTGCTATCAAGAAGTGTGATATTCTGGCCCCCTGACCTGCGAGACAACAGCTCCGCAGGTCCACAAGTATAAAGAGCTGGAGCAGCGTCCACTTCAAACTCCAGTGCGAGCTATTCCAAGCGACGATTTTGCGATGGGCAACTGGGTGATGTCATCAAAACCCAGGTCGCCATTTTGGAGCATGGGCAGGAACATCAGCAGGGCCCAGGTACAGAGGAGTAAGAAGATCGGGTCGGATGAGCGGCGAATGTTTGTGGCGAGATGCAGTGAATGTTTATTGCGGAGGAGCGGTGAGAGATCGCGGCAGAGGTGCGACAGATGAGGGTACGGGGCCCAGAAGAGCCGAGGGCCCAGGGGCAGCACAGGCCAGCCCACACTGCGATATGTGTGCGCACTAGGTCCGAGCAGCAGAGCAGGTCTCCAGTCGTCCTGGTTAATCCTTGTCACTGGACCAAGACCGAGCTCTGTCAAGCCCGTGTGGTGGCTGGTGTGCAATGGTCACCACACGTTAAAAAAAAATTCACGCACAGGCATTTTCCACCCCCTCAATTGGAGTTCAGGACTGGAACATCAGGTCCTTCATCGAAACATCTGTGAACTCGTGGAAGCAAGTCATCCTCGTTCGAGGGACAGTTTATGATGATGATGATATTCTGGGTGAAATAAATATAGTGAGAGAGAAAGGATTAAGGGATTTAAAAGCTTTCAAAGTCAATAAGTCCCCAGGCTCGGATGAAATGCATCCCAGGCTGTTGAGCGAAGTAAAAGAGAAAATAGCAGAGGCCTTGACCATCATTTTCCAGTCCTCTTTGGATTTGGGCATGGTGCCGGAGGATTGGAGGACTGCTAATGTAGTACCCTTGTTTAAGAAAGAGAAAGGGATAGGCCGAGTAATTACAGGCCTGTCAGCCTAACTTCAGTGGTGGGAAAATTATTGGAAAAAATCCTGAAAAACAGGATAAATTTACATTTAGAAAGGCAAGGATTAATTAGTGACAATCAGCACGGATTTGTTAAGGGAAGCTCATGTTTGACTAACCTGATTAAATTTTTTGAGGAGGTAACCAGGAGGGATGATGAGGGTAGTGCGTACGATGTAGTGTATATGGACTTTAGCAAAGCTTTTGATAAGATCCCACATGGTAGACTGGTCATGAAGGTTAAAGCCCATGGGATCCAGGGCAAAGTGGCAAGTTGGATCCAAAATTGGCTTAGAGGTAGGAAGCAAAGGGTAATGGTTGATGGATGTTTTTGTGACTGGAAGGATGTTTCCAGTGGGGTTCCGCAGGGCTCAGTACTGTGTCCCTTGCTTTTTGTGGTATATATCAACGATCTAGAGTTGAATATAGGGAGTATGATTAAGAAGTTTGCAGACAACACTAAAATTGGCTGTGTGGTTGATAATGAAGAGGAAAGTCATAGGTTGCAAGAGGATATCAATCTACTGGTCAGGTGAGCAGAGCAGTGGCAAATGAAATTTAATTCAGAGAAGTGTGAGGTAATGCACTTTGGGAGGAAAGGGTATACACATTAAGCGGTAGGCCACTTAATAGTGTAGATGAACAAAGGGACCTTGGTGTGCTTGTCCACAGATCTCTGAAAGTAGCAGGCCAGGTGGATAAGGGGTTAAGGCGGCATATGGAATGCTTGCCTTTATTGGCCGAGGCATAGATTATAAGTTATGCTTAAATTGTATAATACTTTGGTTAGACCACAGCTGGAGTACTGTGTGCAGTTCTGGTCTCCGTATTATTGCATTAGAGAGGGTGCAGAGATTTACTAGGATGCTGCCTGGAATGGAGAATCTTAGTTATGAGGAAAGATTTGATATGCTGGGTTTCTTATCATTGGAACAGAGGAGGTTGAGAGGAGACCTCACTGAGGTGTACAAAATATTGAGGGGCCTAGAGAAAGTGGATAGTAAGGGCCTATTTCCATTAGTGGCGGGGTCTATTACAAGGGGGCATAGTTTTAACATGGTTGGTGGAAGGTTTGGAGGGGATTTGAGGGGGGCTTTCTTTATGCAGACAGTTGTGGGGATCTGGAACTCATTGCCTGGAAGAGTGGTGGGTGCAGAAACCCTCACCATTTTTAAGAGATGGTTGAATGGGCACTTGAAGTGCCATAACCTGCAGGGTTACAGACCTAGAGCTGGTAATTGGGATTAGACGGGATAACCGCTTGTTGGCCGGCGCAGATATGATGGTAGTTACTGCAGGGAATTGAATATAGCCAGGGTGATCTCCTGGACTAGTTTCGATTACCTTGGTGGGTTGGAGAGGAATTTTCCCAGATATTTTTTCCCCCAATTGGCCAGGGTTTTTATCTGGTTTTTGCCTCTCCCAGGAGATCACATGGCTTTGGTTGGGGTGGAGTGTAGAATGTTTCAATGTAAGGGGTATCGCAGTTGTGTGGGACAAACTGTTTGGGCTGGGTGTTCTTTACCTTTCCACCATTGTTCATTGTTCATAGGTTTATATGTAACCTTCAGGGCTGCTGACCGAGGGCCGTGTGGCTCTTTGTCGGCCGGCGCGGACACAATGGGCCAAAATGACCTCCTTCTGCGCTGTAAATTTCTATGTTTCTATGGAATGGCATGAAGTTGCTGTGCTCATGTGATAGATACACACTAAACATTCAAGAAAAAGTTAGGGATCCATTCCAGTGTAAGTAAATTTTTAATGGCGTGACAAGCCTTAACTAATGCCAAATAGCCTCTCTGGCATTGAAAATTAACTTTCACATGTGTGGCATCTCATTCCTTCAGATTTTAATTATTGCTGGGGATTTTAATAAAATTAAAAAATGGAAATAATTTTTTTAACTTTTTCTTTTGTCTCTTTTATCTCTCTTAATTTCATCTTTGTTTCCTCTGTACATGCTTTGAGAATGAATTGCATATTTTGACTTACACATCCTGGTCTATTAATGATTCTTCAATCTGATTGGTTAAGGAGATACACAGTTGCTTACTCTGTTCACACAGATCCCAGATCCCCTGTAGAGGGCGCTATGCTGAAATGGCTTACTAGTCACATTAGGTTCCAGTGCATGTGTTAATGTAATGAATGGCTTGTGCTGTTCGTTTGCTGCTGACTGCAAAATCCGGCCCAAACTTATTCAAACATGTTCCCCCTCATGTGGCAGCTGGAAAGCCCTGGGCCAGTGATCAAAGTACCACCTGCAGGCATAATTAGTACTGCAGATAAATATAGATATTTTAAAAATGTTTTTTTTTCCCATTGACAAAGCCCAATAGGAATTTTCAATATATTTTGTGCTGAAATGTTGTAACTTACTCTGCATTTTTAATATATATGTCTGCAAATTCTAATTTACTAGTGTTTGCACAAGTGACAAAATAAGGGTCAATTCATACAAGTTCCATTGTCTTAAATAGAGGTTACAGACCAGGCCTCGACTTCTCAACTGGACGCAACTTTGGCGGGGCAGGTGCACCTAGAACTCAGTTGACATTCTCAGGGGTCATTTGCATGCTGAAGGTGGGCTTCTCCACCTCCAAGGCGTATTGTGCCAAAATGAGGCCAGAAGCTTGTTCAGACCGGGCAAATGGTGTGAAAAGAGGTTGTATCTCTTTCACTGTGATCTTATTTTCATGTGCCCACCCACCTGATGACAAGTGCATTTTGTACTACTGGGCCTGCCCTCCAGAAAAGGTTGATCTATGCAGAATTAAGGTGTAGTGTATTCTGGAGTACATTCCTGGGTCCACCTGCCCCAGATCCACTGAGAAATCATCAGGAGAGCTGGTTAGGCCCACAAGTCTATTGTTGAAGTAATAAAAAAGTGCGCCGATCAGACTAGCTATTCGTCGCTCTTATTTGAATTTACTTTCTTGGTCATGTTATATAAAAGAATTTCTTGGCAAGGCACTGAACCCAAACATCAACCACTGCTAATCTCAACTTGAATAGAAATGCCTAGCTTCCTGACAAGCTGTGGAA
This sequence comes from Pristiophorus japonicus, assembly GCF_044704955.1. Lineage (NCBI taxonomy): Eukaryota > Metazoa > Chordata > Chondrichthyes > Pristiophoridae > Pristiophorus > Pristiophorus japonicus. Next base: position 85,614,664 of record NC_091979.1, on the reverse strand, counting down.
ATGATTTCCAATCATTGTTTAAATATTATCTAAAAAAAAATTTACACAAAAAAGGAGTAACTTTTATCAGTCTTCTGTTTCTATGATGAGGAAGAAAATCATTTATTTTAAGGTATTTTTTCCTGTACTGGGTCTTCCTGTCATTTAACACCACTCTAAAGCTGATTGCTAGTAAGATTGACCGGGGGCCTCCCCATGTTTTTTCTCTGTCTCCTCCTCCTGTCACAATGGTGCCTTTGCCTCCAAATGTGGCTTCAGTTCCTCCTGCTTCGAATGTGCCTCAGCAAATTATGCTACAACAAATAAGCTTCCCATTGTGTCTGGTGGGTAATTTGTGCCTGGCAATCCCATTGCGTGATTTGTGCTACTGTGACTGTCTTCGCTACATCCATTACCAGCGTCTGATTTCGATATTTCTCCCCTTCTGCAATTACAAATTCTGATACATCTTCTGAATTTCTGGTTGACAAAAAGTATAGTCACTGCAACTGCACCTTTATGAAATGTATTTCTATCTTCTATTAACTGTGTAATCACTATTGATGTTACCAATTCAACGTCCAGTTCTCTCAATGCTAGATCCTGCTCTCAGGAACATGTCGTGCCAGGCAAAAAAATAAAACATAATTTCTATGGCAATCAATTTATTCAATAAATAAAACTAGGATAACTTGTATTCTTTGCAATGCTAACATCAGGATTGACCAAACAAAGAAAGGATCTAAATGGTATTGATAAATAACCTGAAATATTTCAACTACTGAAGCTACAACTCATAACAAAAGGTCTTAAAAAAAACAAAAAGTGGTGAGGTACCATGAAATATTACAGACTGAAGTGGAATGAAGTATGAACTTTTAATATCACAAACCAGTTGTTTAGTTTTTACTGTATGCTAGTAGGGTAGAACAATTTATATTTCTAAACAAATTAAACTGGTGATATTCTAATGTTCTGTTATCTGGGGTCAAATGAGAACAGCAGCACTTTTTCCAGCATACACAGTTCCTGGAAAGGCATCTGTTCAGGATTTGTGGGCCGATCGTTCCATTGTACCACAAATATATGGGCCAAGACTAATGCATATAATGCATATCTGTCACCTTGCAGCACAGGGAGATTCAAAGAGGAGGCAGCCGGCCCCATCTGCTGTTTATGGCACATTCATGTGTTGGGTTTATTGAAGGTGACCCTGGAACTTTTAACCTTCAAGAGCCAACATTTCCACAGAACTACTCAATAGTCTAACAATCAGGAATCAAGGTCACTAAAGAGGGGGAGGGGAAATAAGGTGAGAGTTATAAAGGATGAGATTATGAGAAGTGTGCACTGATTTACACAAATGCTCAATCTAGTGGTATGCAGAACATTATAACACTACACCTGCAGCTCTAAACATCTGGCCACATTTTAATTTCCTCTAAAAGCCAGCAAATCAACTGACAATATCAGGCAAAAAAAATTCTGATATAAAATGTGTAACTCCTTTAATAGAGGTGTACATTTATATAATCAGGCATTTATTGCGGATTTGGACTAGACCAGTTCTTGTTAACATGACAGCATAAGAAAATACTGCACTATTTCATAGAGAGGTAGTTATTGAAACACAGACAATAGAATTAAAGTTAGCTTTAGATCAGGTAAGTACTTAATGTATTGATAGATCAAACACTATGGGGGGAATTTTACCCCCGAAAAACAGGTGGGTTGGGGTCGGGTGGGAAGTTAAAGTGTTAAAAATCTGAATCCTAACCAATACCCGCTTCCAACCTGCCCACTTCCGGTTTTATCGGAGGTGGGGTGCGAGAAGGGCAGCCAACCTGCTCCCAGGAGGAGGGTCACCCATTAAGTGCCTTTACACTTACCAATTTACCAAAATTCCCTGGATTCTGGGGAGGCCCCAGAAGATTGGAAAACTGCAAATGTAACGCCCCTATTTAAAAAAGGAGGCAGACAAAAAGCAAGAAACTATAGACCAGTTAGCCTAACATCTGTGGTTGGGAAAATGTTAGAGTCCATTATTAAAGAAGCAGTAGTAGGACATTTGGAAAAGCAAAATTCGGTCAGGCATGGATTTATGAAGGGAAAGTCATGTTTGACAAATTTGCTGGAATTCTTTGAGGATGTAACAAACAGGGTGGATTAAGGGGAACCAGTGGATGTGGTGTATTTGGACTTCCAGAAGGCATTTGACAAGGTGCCACATAAAAGGCAGCGTGGCGGCCCCGATCTGCGGGAAACCATCAGCGGCAGGTCGGGGGCTTAAAAGGAGCGGCGAGCGGTGGCCATGGGCAGCGTGGCGGCATACCCCTGCAAAGTATAGTGTGAGCTGGTGCAGGGAGGGTGATGGCAGCGAAGGAGGACATCATCTAGGTCCATGTCGGTGATTGGAGCGTGGGCAGGTACAGCAGGAGCGGCGAGGTCGGGGCGAAGGAGCGGCGAGAGACTGTAGAGGGACGTGATCGGGGTCCAGGAGATGCGCGAGTTCGGGGCCAGAAGAGGCGTGGGCCCAGGGGCAGCATGGGTCAGCCCACACTGCGATATGTGTGCGCACTAGGCCCGTGCAGCAGAGCAGGTCTCCAGTCATCTTCGTTAATCCTTGTCACTGGACCAAGACCTGGCTTTGTCAAGCCTGTATAGTGGCTGGTGTGCAATGGCCACCACACGTTAAAAAAATCCACACTCAGGCATCTTCCACCCTACACTATGTAGTTCAGGACTTAGAATATTAGGTCCTTCATTGAAACACCTGTCAATTCATCCTTTTTTGACGTGGAAGCAAGTCATCCTCGTTTTGAGGGACTGCCTAAGATGATGATGCATTTAGTGTCCCTGCCTAACCCACTCCCTGCGATGGGAGCCCCCCGAGTTTCCCAACCGGTTCTGAGCCCCTCCCCACCACTCCCAACCCACCAAAGTATTAAAAGTCAGGCCAATATGAAGCTGTTCATGTGAACTGGGCAGTGCACAAGCAGAACTTTTTAAAATGTTTGTTTGCTGCATTTTCAAGTTCTGCTTCGACTATTATCTTTTATTTATTTTTCAAATATAAATATTATCTTTTGTAAAATTTGTACATTTC